>NC_090806.1:26837552-27137552 GCF_036512215.1 Solanum lycopersicum
TCTGCCAGAATCATTGGTACGAGGGTGATATTAGGTTTTTTCTCAAAAGCTGTAATGACTGCAGCTAAGTTCATGCTAATCTTTCCTCCCCTTTTTTCGTAATACCATGATCCCCAAAAAAGCCACCACGAAGGCATCATAACTGTGTGCTTCCCAGGTCAGACGACACCCATTATTACGGAGTTTATTTCCATACACTTCGAATCCATCACTTTTGCCATATCTTTTGTACAAAAATTTTAACGGAACCCATCCATTATCGAGACAACCACCTATATCATTCTCATTTATATGTAGTAATTCTAGAAACCTCCTCCCATTAATATGTTTTGGTATCATAGGCTCTTCTTTGTGAAGATGTTTACCCTTTCCAATGAATGCCCCTATCTCCTCAAGGGTGTGGGTGAGTTCACAACCAGAAAAATTGAATACATTCCTTAACGGGTCCCAAAAATGCACTAGCGCTTCTATCGAATCCCGTCGTGGCTCAACATACAAAAGGCTTAGTAAAAATCCCAAGCGTTTGAACACTATTCCTCGTCCATGGTTTGTCATGTTTTCATACCATGTCTTCAAGAGTGTCGGGGCCTTATCTAATATCATGAATCGAGGTGATTGGTCCTCTCTTTGTTTCTTATCTCCCTTTCAATATGGATTCATATTTCCCTATATTATGACGAAATTAGGCTTAATAAAATATATATTTTTTAACAAGAATAACAGAAAAATCATACATACAAAAAAAGTAATTTTTATTATTTTTATTTTTTAATAAAATATTTTTTTAAAAAAAAGAATAAAGTAAAAATCATACACAAAATATATATGTATATATATATATATGTGTGTGTGTGTGTGTGTGTGTGTATATATATATGTGTATATATATATATATATGTATATATATATGTATGTATATATATATATATATATATATAATATTTTTTTAATAAAATGATCATACACACACAAAAAAAAGCAATTTTTTTTATTTTTTTACTTTTTTTTAAAAAAAAATAGTTATTAAAGGTAGAATGAGTAAAAAATAATATTATGTATATAAATAGCCCTTAAATTTTTTCCAAAACAAAAAATATTAATATATTCGATTGTATTTTATTTTTTATTGATTAAATTTTCAATCTTTTTTTTTATATAGAAAAACTGTGATGGTAATAATAGATTTTTCAATTTGTAAAATAAATATGAATTTTGATAGAAAAACTGTGTTTTACGTCAAAACTTTAATTTGATATTTTTCGTTATAATTAATTTTTCATTATAATTCATTCATCTAAAGCCGATAAACATTTGTATAGTCTTTCCAATAATGCAATAAATAACACAAATAATGTATATGATAGTCTTAAGTAGGGATACTTCTCCTAGACAGGCTCGACCCTTGTGTCGAGCTCCCCATTAATTCAACATTATGCATGATGCAGATAAATCGAATCCTATTAGGGATAGTCATTGTTGAGGCTTGTTTTACTAGGTAAACAATTTATTAGGGAAGGTGTCTAGACTGACCATAAAACGAGCAGACTACTCGAGTCGAGAAGGGACAGCTTACTAGTAGCAGGGCTTTCTGGCCTCACTGTTAGTCCTTCCCATCCTAAGACATGTGTTACTATAGAATCCTTCCCAGGAGCGTTGCCGCATCTCTGGTATCTCATGGCTCGGGAGCGTAATCGCATCTCCGAATAAAGTATCTCAGAAGACTCAGATGGATGCGCGAGGAAAGACAATTATATGATAATTAACATATTATCAAAAGGGTAAATAAGCAAGCAAATAAAATATTATGCACTTAAACACAATATTCACAAATCGATAAGTACGTAAATACATAATAATGTCATGTAGAAGTTCATGTTTACAAGCTCGAATTCTAGTCCCCAGCGGAGTCGCAAGAAATGTCACGACCCTTTTTCGCGCGGCGGCGTAAGGGTTTTTTCAATTTAAGTGACGTTATTAATTAGGGGATTATTTTAATCTTTTCAGAGTCGCCACTTGGAATTGAGTTACGGCGTTCCAAGTCACCTTTTTGTTTAATCCCTAATCAAAAGGAAATGACTCTTTGTTTTACAGTCTGCGAAATCAAAAATTAGGTAAGGAATTCTATTGACCGAAGGGAAGGTATTAGGCACCCCTCGATCCCGTGGTTCTTGCACGGTCGCTTTATGGACTTCGATGACTTAAACTAATTTTTGAATATTATATTATTAAGACAACTGTATTTACCCTCATTCTTTGATTTATATTAGCATATTTAAAACTGCACTATTTTATAAACATGTGAAGTTTATACACATTTTTATTAATTTTTTTTTATGCTTTCAACATTGGCCTACTTCTTAATTTCTCTCTTTTATTTTATTTTTTTATTTGTTTTTTTTATTGTATTTTTGTTTCTCTCTTCTTATTTTTTTTATACTAATTTTTCACTTATTTTTTGTTTAAATTTCCTTATGTTTTTTTCTTATTTTTTTTACATTGATTTTCTTCTTTTTCTTTTCTTACCCTTTTTAATAGTTTTGTTTTTTGTGATAATAATAAAATATTTTATATATTTTTAACATTATAATTTTTTTGTATCTTTTCATTTTTAAAGTATTTATTATTATTATTTACTTTTTCGTGTACATTTTTTACATTCTTTTTATCACACACACACACACACACACACACACACACATATATATATATATATATATATATATTTTTTTATTTTATTATTCTTTTTCTAATTCGAATATTTCTTCTTCACTACTTTTCTTTTCTTTTCTTATTCTTGTATTCTACCTCTTTTCCTTATTCCATTTTTATTGTTATTATTTCTTTTTTATTTTTTTTATTTTTTTCTTTCAATTTATTATCCTCTCCTTATCCTAACAAGTTTATTATTATTATTTTTATAGAATCTAAAAATAATAATGTAAAGACAACACACATAATATAATATATTATATAATTTAATACATTTCTAAACACAACCAAACAAAAAATTCATTCAAATAAGTAAGACATGAATATAAAATTTTGGATAACTATGCATATTATCATTAGAATTATAATAACTACACATATTATCATTAAAAACTAAACATGAAAAATAAGAATAAACTTAGGCAATAATTTTCATTAAGCATGAAATAAACTATGAATTATTTAATATGAAACAAACTACGGTTTTTTATAGCAATTTCATACAAAATAAAACTATATAAAGGATCTAAACATAATGTTGATATGAAATATTTGAAGAAATTTCATATAAAACATAACCGTTTAACCATATGTGAAATTTGACAACTTTAATATATTGTAATCAATGCTTGTATAAACATGATGTTAAATTATAAAAAAATAAATGGTACCTCTTGCTAAAATTCCACCAAAAGAAAACAATTCGAATAAGGAACCGCAAACTTGAAACCTCAAACTCCACTATTTTTGTTTGTGAGTCAAAGCAAAATATGTGAATATATTTACTGATTTTTATTTGTGGAAGAGTCTTTTTCTTTTTGTTTGTATTTTTCTTTCACCTTTTTTTCTTTCTTTTTTTTCTCCTTCTCGTTTTTCCTTCTTTATTTTACCTTTTTTTATCTTTCTTTTTGTTTCCTCCGTACTCGTTTTTGTTTTTGTTTTGTATATGTGTGTAGGTGTGATGTGAGTGGAGTGGGGGGAGTGGGGGCATAAGATCGTGGGGCACATGGAGTGTTTTATATATATATATATATATATATATATATATATATATATATATATATATATATATATATAATTATTAATTGGTTTAAGTAAATAAATAAATAAAAGCTTAAGGTGGTAATTAAAACAAAAAAAACATAATTAAGAAATATTAGTTTATTTAATATATATATATGTATTTTTAACAATCAAAATAAACTTATCTAATAAAATTTATATTTATGTTGCTTATTCTTATATATTTTAAATAAACTTAATGAAAATAATAAAAAAGTCAAATTATATTTAATGTAGATTGATAAAATTATTTATAATGTAAAAATTGTTGTTAAACTTTAAATTCGGTAAAAAATTACGTGTCTTCAAAGAATAATTTTGGTGAAATGTGTTTCGTTCTATCTCCTTTTATAAAGCCTCCTTTTAATTGAGCTATGCATGCAACATTGTCTTCAAAGAGTATTGTGGGTATCTTGACGTCACACTTCCAACCACATCTTTCTCTGATAGAATGTATTACTGATCTTAACCATACACATTCTCTACTTGCTTCATGAATGGCTATTATCTCAGCATGATTTGAAGAAGTAGCGACAATAGACTGCTTCGTAGATTGCCATGATATAGCAGTACCTCCATATGTGAACAGATAGCATGCTTGTGATCGAGCTTTATGTGGGTTAGATAAATAACCTGCATCTGCATGACCAATAAGATCTACACTATCTTTGTTAGTATAAAATAGACCCATATCACTAGTTCCCCTTAGATATCGCAATATATGTTTAACTCCATTCTAATTTCTTCGTGTAGGGGAAGATCTATATCTTGCTAACAAATTAACAGAAAATGCGATGTCAGGTCTCGTAGAATTAGCAAGATACATAAGTGCCCCAATTGCAGTAACTTAAGGTAATTCTGGACCAAGAGGTTCCTCATTCTCTTCTTGAGGTCGGAATGGATCCTTACTCACTTCAAGTGATCGGACAATTATTGGAGTACTTAATAGATGTGCTTTGTCCATGTAAAATTGTTTCAAGATTTTCTTAGTATAGGCAGATTGATCGATGAAGACCCCGTCTACTAAATATTCTATTTGTAGTCCAAGACAATTTTTTGTCTTTCTAAGGTCTTTCATCTCAAATTCTTCCTTTAGATATTCAATTGTCTTTTGAACCTCTTCTGAAGTTCCAATGAGATTATTGTCATCAACATAAACAGCAAGAATAACAAACCCCGATGTTGTTTTCTTAATAAATATACAAGGACAAATGACATCGTTTATATAACCTTGTTTTATCAAGTACTCATTGAGGTGATTATACCACATGCGCCCTGATTGTTTTAAGCCATATAATGACTTTTGTAATCTGATTGAATACATTTCCCGAGATTTTGAACTACATGCTTCAGGCATTTTAAGTCCTTCCGGAACTTTCATATAAATTTCATTATCAAGTGAACCGTAAAGGTAAGCTGTAATGTAATGACCTGTTTAGTCGTTTTTAGCAGCAGATTTTATTTCTGGAAAAACTGGCTGAGACGACGGATCCCACGACGAACCGTCATGGGCACGACGGACCGTCGAGGGGGTCTCGTTCCAAAACACTTAGAATTCTGAAATTTGGATACTGAAATAGACTCTCTGAACTTCGCGATGAAATGACAGGACGGACCGTCACAAGCATGACGGGCCGTCACGGACTCTTTAATAAAACGAGTCTCTGAACTCTGTGACGGAAGCAGCAGGACGGAGCGTCGCAGTCACGACGGCCCGTCACAGACTGCGTAATCCCAGGCTGGGTCGAATTCCTGTTAAATATTTTAAGGGGCGTTGTTGACTATTCCTGCTATAATTATAAATTTAGTGGGTTAGTGTTAATAATTAACTACTTGAGGGTTAGAGGAGATAACCTTGAATTAATTAATGGGTTGAATTATCATCTTTTATACTTAATTATATGCTAATTAGGGTAAAAGAAAAAGGGTTTGAATAAGAAAAATAGAAAGAACAGAGGAGAAAGAGAGAAACGATCGAGAGAGGGAGAAAACGAAGAAGATAGTCAAGATTTTGAGGAATTGCTTGCTTGATCAAAATTCTTCGGTGGAGGTAGGTTATGGTTTTTATGCTTTTCATAGTAAACTCTTAATAGCGAATGATATGTATTGGGTAGTATTGTAAAACCCTTCTATATGCTTAATTATGTGTTTGCATGATATGATGATATAATTGTGATGAAATAAGCATGATGAAGCTATTGAATCCTAAATCTTGAAATTCTCTTTTTAATGATGATGCCTTGGTATAAAAGAAGGCTTGATAAACTAAGCTAATGAGATTGATGATGCCTTGGTATAAAAGGAGGCTTGATGAATTAACAGAATGAGATTAGTGGAGCGGGTGTCACGAACCGACACGTAGAATTAGGGGATTAGGTGTCACGAACCGACACGTAGAATTAGGGATCGGGTGTCACGAATCGACACGTAGAATTAGGGTATCGGGTGTCACGAACTGACACGTAGAATTAGGGGATCGGGTGTCACGAACCGATGCGTAGAATTAGGGGATCGGGTGTCACGAACCGACAAGTAGAATTACGGGATCGGAGTGTCACGTTTCGACACATAGTAGCAGCGGAGCGGAGTGTCACGTACCGACACAAGAGGAATAAGATAATGAATCTTGAAAGATATTAATATACTCAATTTAATGAACCTATTTCCCAAATGAGTATGATATGGAGGCTTGAGTCCTCATGAGTGTACTTGATGTTATTTATCAAAGATTCTTGTACATGTTGTTGCTACAGATTGGGTATTGTAGTTGATTTATGGTATGATCTTATATATACTATTTTCTATTTTGATTTGGCCGATGATACTTACTCAGTACTTGTGTTTGTACTGACCCCTACTTGTAGTTTCTTTCTTTGTTATGTGTGGAGTGCAGCAAACGTGCCGTCGTCTTCAACTCAACCGCAACTCTAGCCAGTCTTCAATACACCGGATTTCAGGGTGAGCTAATGCTTCTAGCTTGGACTGGATCTTCCTCTTTATGTCTTGATGTATTGAACTTCCGGCATGGACTAGCTTTTTACTTTTTTTAGCTTCTTCAATACTCTTAGATTAGTAATTTGAGGATAGATTTCTTGTGATGATGACTTCCAGATTTTGGGGATAATAATAAGTGTTTGAGTTTTTAGAAGTTATTTGATTTATATAGTCAATGAGTTTTAAGTCTTCTGTAATGTATTTAGTTTGTTATGTTTGAAATGATGGGGTTTAGATTGGTTGGTTCGCTCACATAGGAGGATAAATGTGGGTGCCACTCACGGCTCGATTTGGATCGTGACAAACTTGGTATCAGAGCATTAGGTTCGTTGGTCTCATCACACAAGAACGAGTCTAGTAGAGTCTTGAGGAACGGTAGGGGGACACCTTTACTTTCTTTGAGAGGATATAATACTTTAGGAAAATTCCATTCTTTCTTTCTTCCTTTCGTGCTATTACTTGAGTCTAATTGGTATCTAGGTGATACAAATTGGTATCTGACCATCTTCACTCTATCTCGCAGATGGTTAGAACTAGAGCAACGACTGCGCCAACACCAACACCGGCAAGACAAAAAGCGTCTGAGCCAGCCACTGGGGCTGTAGCTCGACGAGGAGTAGTGGCAAGAGGCCGTGGAAGGGGTCGCGGGAGGACGTCCTTTAGAGGAAGAGGACAAGCACCTAGCCCATCTGGTACTACGGCGGTGACTCCTCCACCGGCTGAGGAAGTAGTAAGAGAGGGGGGATGGGGAAAATGAGCAAGTACAGAATGAGGAATTACCACCCCAACCTACCCCAGAGATGATCAATCAGGTTCTTGCTTATCTTAGCGGGTTATCTGATCAAGGCCAAGCGTCTCCAGTGTTTTCTGCACCAGCACCTCAGGCTCCGGAGGTACAACATGCGGCTACTGTGGCTCCCCGCATGGATGCCTCATTGGAAATAGGCACGTTTCCTCGTCTGACTACAGGGCTTATAATGACAAATGATCAGCATGAACTTTTCAGTAAGTTCTTGAAATTGAAATCTCCAGTCTTCAAGGGTGCTGAATCTGAGGATGCCTACGATTTTCTGGTTGACTGCCATGAGCTACTACACAAGATGGGTATAGTAGAACGGTTTGGTGTTGAGTTTGCGACTTATCAGTTTCAAGGGAACGCCAAAATGTGGTGGCGGTCACATGTTGAGTGTTAACCAACAGAGGCACCACCTATGACTTGGGCATCATTCTCTAGCTTGTTTATGGAGAAGTATACCTCCCGGACTTTGAGGGATAGGAAAAGAGATGAGTTTTTGAGCCTAGAGCAAGGTAGGATGTCGGTTACTCCATATGAGGCTAAGTTTCGTGCATTATCCCGGTATGCCACCCAACTTTGTTTCAGTCCACAAGAGCGGATTCGCCATTTTGTGAAGGGGTTGAGGTCAGAACTGCGGATTTCAGCCTTACAGGTAGCGGCCACGGCAAAATCCTTTCAAGAAGTGGTAGACTTCGTGATAGAGGTGGAAGGAGTGAAGCCAGATGACTTCACCATGGCATCGACATCAAAAAGGTTTCGAAAGAGAGGTGAGTTTAATGGTTCTTACTCTAGAGGACAGGGTTCAGGAGGTTACTCAGTCCGACCAATTCAGTCTTCACTACACACTGTAGTTGGGGGTCCACCTCAGACCGGTCAACACTTCTCTGAGAGACATATGCTTGACTCCAGGGAGTGTTATGGGTGTGGGGAGACTGGACATATTAGGAGGAATTGTCCAAAACAGAGTTATAGACCCCCAATAGCTAGAGGTAGAAGTGGTCATGGTAGAGGACGTTATTCTGGAGAATGCGGTGGCCGAGATAATGGTGGTAACCAAAACGGCCGGGGAACGGGCAAACTGGAGCCACTACAGCACAACATAGTAGGGACAACGGGCAGACAGGTGATAGGGCTCATTGTTATGTTTTCCCTGGGAGATGTGAAGCGGAGACATCTGATACTATCATCACAGGTAATTTTTTGGGTTGTGATTGCATGGCTTCTGTATTGTTTGATCCTGGATCCACATTTTCTTATGTATCTTTCTCATTTGCTAATGGTCTTAATTTACATTGTGAATTGCTTGACATGCCTATTCGTGTTTCTACTCCTGTGGGTGAGTCTGTGATAGTTAAAAAGTATATAGGTCTGGTCTAGTGACTTTTGTGGGGAGCAATACTTATGTAGACTTGGTTATCTTAGAAATGGTTGATTTTGATGTAATTCTGGGTATGACTTGGCTTTCTCCGAATTTTGTGATCTTGGATTGTAATGCTAAAACTGTGACGTTATCCAAGCCTGGGACAGATCCGTTAGTGTGGGAGGGCGACTACACTTCCACTCCGATTCATATCATCTCCTTTCTTCGTGCTAAGAGAATGGTTAGTAAGGGGTGTCTAGATTTCTTGGCACATCTCAGGGATGACACTACCCAAGTACCTTCAATTGAGTTGGTTTTGATAGTCCGTGAGTTTCTAGATGTGTTTCCCGCAGACCTTCCTGGTATGCTACCGGATAGAGATATTGACTTCTGCATTGATCTTGAACCGGGTACTCGCCCCATTTCTATACCCCCTTATAGAATGGCTCCCGCGGAGTTGAGAGAGTTAAAGGATCAACTTCAAGAATTGTTAGGAAAGGGCTTCATTAGACCAAGTGCATCTCCTTGGGGTGCTCCGGTGTTATTTGTGAATAAGAAGGATGGGAGTTTTCGGATGTGCATAGACTATCGGCAGTTGAACTAGGTAACTGTTAAGAACAAGTATCCTCTTCCTCGCATTGATGACTTGTTCGATCAGTTAAGGTGCTTGTACCTTCTCAAAAATCAATTTGAGGTCCGGTTACCATCAATTGAAAATACGGACAACGGATGTGCCCAAGACTGCTTTCTGGACCAGGTATGGGCATTATGAGTTCTTAGTGATGTGTTTTGGGCTTACGAATGCCCCTGCTGCTTTCATGAGCTTGATGAATGGGATTTTTAAGCCATATCTGGATCTCTTTGTCATTGTATCCATTGATGACATACTGGTATACTCGAAGAGCAAGAAAGAACATGAGGAGCACTTGAGAATGGTATTGGAAATGTTGAGGGAGAAAAAGCTTTATGCCAAATTCTCCAAGTGTGAGTTTTGGCTAGATTCAGTGTCCTTCTTGGGACACGTGGTTTCTAAGGATGGAGTGATGGTGGATCCATCTAAGATTGAAACGGTGAGGAGTTGGGTAAGACCTACTAATGTGTCAGAAGTAAGGAGCTTTGTTGGTTTAGCTAGCTACTACCGCCGATTTGTCAAGGGGTTCTCTTCTATTGCTTCCCAATTGACAAGCTTGACTAAAAAGAATGTTCCATTCGTATGGTCGGACGAGTGTGAAGAAAGCTTTCAGAAGCTCAAGACTTTGTTGACTACTACACCAATCCTCACCTTGCCCGTGGAAGGTAAGAATTTCACTGTCTATTGTGATGCATCCTATTCGGGTTTGGGTGCAGTGCTAATGAAAGAGAAGAATGTGTAATTGCTTATGCTTCCAGGCAATTAAAGGTGCATGAACGTAACTATCCGACCCATGATTTGGAGTTGGCTGCGGTAGTGTTTGCATTAAAGCAATGGAGACATTATTTATATGGGGTTAAGTGTGAAGTCTACACGGATCATCGTAGCCTACAGTATGTCTTTACTCAGAAAGATTTGAAAATAAGACAGAGAAGGTGGATGGAACTACTGAAGGATTATGACATCACTATCTTGTATCATCCGGGAAAGGCTAATGTTGGGGCAGATGCCTTAAGTAGAAAGGCAGGGAGCATGGGAAGTCTAGCCCACTTGCAAGTTTCTAGACGTCCATTGGCTAGAGAGGTTCAGCCTCTGGCTAATGACTTTATGAGGTTAGAAGTACATGAGAAGGGAGGATTTTTGGCCAGTGTGGAGGCGAGATCTTCTTTTCTTGACAAGATCAAGGGAAAACAGTTTGACGATGAGAAACTAAGCCGAATTCGGGATATGGTGTTGCGAGGAGAGGCTAAAGAAGCAATAATGGATGAGGAAGGTGTTTTGAGAATTAAGGGAAGGGTATGTGTGACCCGTGTTGATGATTTGATCCACACTATTCTTACAGAGGCTCATAGTTCCGGATATTCTATACATCCTGGTGCAACCAAGATGTACCGTGACCTAAAGCAACATTTTTGGTGGAGTAGAATGAAGCGCGACATTGTTGATTTTGTTGCCAAATATCCAAATTTTCAGCAAGTAAAGTATGAACACCAGAGGCTCGGAGGAACACTTCAGAGAATGCCCATTCCTGAAAGGAAGTGGGAGAGAATTGCAATGGACTTCGTGGTTGGTCTTCCAAAGACATTGGGGAAGTTTGACTCCATTTGTGTAATCGTTGATAGGTTAATTAAGTCTGCTAACTAAATTCCAGTCAAGGTGACCTACAATGCAGAGAAGTTAGCCAGAATCTATATCTCAGAAATCGTTCGATTGCATGGAGTTCCACTCTCCATCATATCAGATAGAGGTACGTAGTTTACTTCTAAGTTTTGGAGAACATTGCATGCTGAATTAGGTACTAGGTTGGACCTTAGTACTGTGTTCCATCCTCAGACCGATGGTCAGTCTGAGCGAACGATTCAAGTGTTGGAGGATATGTTTCGTGCATGTGTGATAGAATTTGGTGGTCATTGGGATAACTTCTTACCCTTAGCAGAGTTCTCATACAACAATAGCTATCACTCAAGTATTGATATGGCCCCATTCGAGGCATTGTATGGGAGAAGATGTAGGTCTCCCATTGGTTGGTTTGATGCATTTGAGGTTAGACCTTGGGGTACTGATCTTTTGAGGGATTCATTAGAGAAAGTGAAATCTATTCAAGAAAAGCTTTTAGCGGCTCAAAGCAGGCAGAAAGAATATGCAGATCGAAAGGTTAGAGACATGGAGTTTATGGAGGGTGAGCAAGTCTTGCTGAAGGTGTCTCCCATGAAAGGGGTGATGCGGTTTAGTAAGCGAGGTAAGCTAAGCCCAAGGTATATTGGTCCATTTGAAGTTCTGAAGCGCGTGGGGTAGGTAGCTTATGAATTAGCCTTGCCCCCAGGACTGTCCGGAGTGCATCCGGTATTTCATGTGTCTATGTTGAAAAGGTACCATGGGGATAGAAACTACATCATTCGTTGGGATTCAGTTCTGCTTGATGAGAATTTGTCTTATGAGGAGGAGCGTGTTGCTATTTTAGATAGAGAGGTCCGCAAGTTGAGGTTGAGGGAGATTGGATCCATTAAGGTTCAATGGAAGAATCGGCCGGTTGAAGAGTCAACTTGGGAGAAGGAGGCTGATATGCAAGAAAGATACCCAAATCTGTTTACAGATTCAGGTACTCCTTTTTGCCTTTGTTTTTCTTCTCGTGATCGTTCGGGGACGAACGATGGGTAAATTGGTATCTATTGTAACGACCTGTTCAGTCGTTTTTAGCAGCAGATTTTATTTCTGGAAAAACTGGCTGAGATGACGGATCCCACGACGGACCGTTATGGGCACGACGGACTGTCGAGGGGGTCTCGTTCAAAAAAACTTAGAATTCTGAAATTTGGGTACTGAAATCGACTCTCTGAACTTCGCGATGAAATGACATGACGGACCGTCACAAGCCTGACGGGCCGTCATAGACTCTTTAATAAAACGAGTCTCTGAACTCTGTGACGGAAGCAGCAGGACGAACCGTCGCAGTCACGACGGCCCGTCACAGACTGCATAATCCCAGGCTGGGTCGAATTCCTGTTAAATATTTTAAGGGACGTTGTGGACTATTCCTACTATAATTATAAATTTAGTGTGTTAATGTTAATAACTTAACTACTTGAGGGTTAAAGGAGATAACCTTGAATTAATTAATGGGTTGAATTATCATCTTTTATACTTAATTATATGCTAATTAGGGTAAAAGAAAAAGGGTTTGAATAAGAAAAATAGAAAGAACAGAGGAGAAAGAGAGAAACGATCGAGAGAGGGAGAAAACGAAGAAGATAGTCAAGATTTTGAGGAATTGCTTGCTTGATCAAAATTCTTCGGTGGAGGTAGGTTATGGTTTTTATGCTTTTCATAGTAAACTCTTTATAGCGAATGATATGTATTGGGTAGTATTGTAAAACCCTTCTATATGCTTAATTGTGTGTTTGCATGATATGATGATATAATTGTGATGAAATAAGCATGATGAAGCTATTGAATCCTAAATCTTGAAATCCTCTTGTTAATGATGATGTCTTGGTATAAAAGAAGGCTTGATGAACTAAGCTATTGAGATTGATGATGCCTTGGTATAAAAGGAGGCTTGATGAATTAACAGAATGAGATTAGTGGAGCGGGTGTCACGAACCGACACGTAGAATTAGGGGATCGGGTGTCACAAACCGATACGTAGAATTAGGGGATCGGGTGTCACGAACCGACACGTAGAATTAGGGGATCGGGTGTCACGAACCGACATGTAGAATTAGGAGATCGGGTGTCACGAACCGACACATAGAATTAGGGGATCGGGTGTCACGAACTGACACGTAGAATTACGGAATCGGAGTGTCACGTTTCGACACATAGTAGTAGGGGAGCAGAGTGTCACGTACCGACACAAGAGGAATAAAGATAATGAATCTTGAAAGATGTTAATACACTCAATTTAATGAACCTATTTTCCAAATGAGTATGATATGGAGGCTTGAGTCCTCATGAGTGTACTTGACGTTATTTATCAAAGATTCTTGTACATGTTGTTGCTACAGATTGGGTATTATAGTTGATTTATGATATGATCTGATATATACTATTTTCTATTTTGAGTTGGCCGATGATACCTACTCAGTACTTGTGTTTGTACTGACCCCTACTTGTATGTTTCTTTCTTTATTATGTGTGGAGTGCAGCAAACGTGCCGTCGTCTTCAACTTAACCGCAACTCTAGCCAGTCTTCAGTACACCGGATTTCAGGGTGAGCTAATGCTTCTAGCTTGGACTGGATCTTCCTCTTCATGTCTTGATGCCTTGAACTTCCGTCATGGACTAGCTTTTTACTTATTTTAGCTTCTTCGATACTCTTATATTAGTAATTTGAGGATAGATGTTCTTGTGATGATGACTTCAAGATTTTGGGGATAATAATAACTGTTTGAGTTTTTAGAAGTTATTTGATTTATTTAGTTAATGAGTTTTAAGTCTTCCGCAATGTATTTAGTTCATTATGTTTGAAATGATGGGGTTTAGATTGGTTGGTTCGCTCACATAGGAGGATAAATGTGGGTGCCACTCACGGCTCGATTTGGGTCGTGACATGTAACCACATCCATTAGATGAATTTCAAGATTTTCATGTACAGCTAAACCGATGAGATATCGAAAAGTTATTACATCCATAACATGTGAATATGTTTCTTCATAGTCGACACTAGGTCGTTGAGAGAATCCTTGTGCAACAAGGCGTTCCTTGTATCTTACAATCTTATTTCTCTCAATTCTTTTTCGTACAAAGACCCATTTATAGACAATTGGTTTAACATCACTAGGTGTTTGGACTACTTGTCCAAAAACCTCACGCTTAGCATGAATTCAATTCTGATTGAATTGCTTCTTGCCATTTTGGCCAATCACGTTTTTGTCGATATTCTTCAACGGATAGAGGTTCAAGATCCTCATTTCCTTGCATAATGTTAAGTGCAACATCATATGCAAAAACATTATCCACTATGATTTTTGATCGATCTAAACTTATCTCATCACCTGTAGAAGAACTTATTCAGAGTTCTTCATTTACTTGAGTCTCGAGTTCACTGATCTCTTCAGTATCAAGATTAATCAAATCTTGAATTTCTTCGTGAAATTCTTTTGTAGTGTCATTTTTTGTACTTCTTTTTCTAGAATTCTTATCTTTTGAACCCAATGGTCTACCACGCTTCAGGCGTATTTGCGATTCAGAAGCTATGACACTTGTAGATAGTCCTTCTGGGACATCTTCGGATAGGCACATTTACTGCAAAAATATGTGACTTTGTTATCCTTTTTGAATCAGTAAATGCGTCTGGCATTCGATTTGCTATGTTTTGCAAATGGATGATCTTCTAGACCTCTTGTTCACACACAGGGGAGCGTGGATCAAAATGAGATAATGATGAAATTTTCCATGCAATTTCACTTTTAAGTTTATTTTTCTCTCCCCCTAATTGCGGAAAATTTGTTTCATCGAATCGACAATCTGCAAATCTTGCAGTGAATAAATCTCCCGTCAATGGCTCAAGGTAGCGAATTAATGAGGGTGACTCAAACCCAAAATATATGCCTAACCTTCTTTGAGGGCCCATCTTGGTGAGCTGAGGTGGTGCTACAGGAACATATACAACACATCCAAAAATTCGAAGATGAGCAATATTTGGTTCATGACCAAATACCAATTTTAATGGGGAGTATTTATTATAATGAGTCGGTCTGAGACGAACAAGTGATGCTGCATGTAAGATAGCATGACCCCAAACGGTAGTAGGCAACTCACTTTTCATAAGTAGAGGTCTTGCTATCAATTGTAAGCGCTTAATAAATGACTCAGCAAGGCCATTTTGAGTATGAACATGACCTACAAGATGTTCAACTTTTATCCCTACCGATACGCAATAAGCATCAAAAGATTGGGATGTGAATTCGCCAGCATTACCTAGATGAATTGTCTTAATGGGATAACCTGGAAATTGCGCTCTTAATCGTATCATTTGTGCCAATAATTTTGCAAACGCCAGGTTGCGAGATGATAAGAGGCACACATGAGACCATCTTGAAGATGCGTCTATTAGGATCATAATTTTAATTATGATTCTAGCTCCTTTAAATTCTATATGAGGAGTGTCTCAACATCTCCTAAAACTTGTTATACAACCACATTACTCACTAAATGGTAAAAAATCACAGCCTTAGATACTCACAAATATTTATTTCAATACAAAATTCATTTAACCAACAAATCCTAATTATATAGTTTCATCCCAATCACAATACCTCACGAATTCATGCTCAGTTATCCTTTGTGATCACCACGATTTGAACCTTTTCCTCGACCTGGAACTTAGACTTAGGTAAACCAATCAAATTCAAGTGACTAACCCAATTTTATATGCACGTTCTTACTAAAATCATCAATTTACTTCAACTAAGTATACTTATCAGGACTTTCTTTCCCTATAAGTTTGTCATTCTAGTATCAATCTACCCTTTGAAGCTTAAAATAAAATCACCAACCCTCCATATAATTATGCCTATACTCTATTTATCAAGCTCCACATACTCTTCATATCATTCCCCTTTCTACATCTCAAGTATTATGAACTGACAACCATATAATTTAACTCCTAAAAAGAAATCCGTTAGTTATACCCAAAATATCAAAGTTAAAAAAATGACCTCTTTCCACTTATAAAAAGAAATTATAAATTGCCTAAGATGATATATGACCACCATCATAATAACACACCTAGTAGCTTTACAAAATAATACACTCACATTTTTTTTATTTTGTTCTCTTCTCAACAAATAATTAACTCATCATTAGGTCATAAATGATCCATTAGTTCTTGCCCCCAAATTTTATATAAGGATACAACACCATCAATTACTATAATACTTAATGTCAAAACACTATTTTCCTCTTAACATATCAACAATACATAAATTCAAATGTTGTAGTTCCTATATGAAGCGCAGAGATGATGATATAACGTGTTGAGCTTCCCGTAAACGATTTAATATTTCTCTTTATTTAAAAGTGTAACCTAGTAGTCATAAGTCATTCTTATATATGGAACACAACATGTACATTATCATATAAATTAGAATTTGGCTCTACATGTAGTGTAACCAATTGAATTAATTACATGAAATAATACCCCTCAATTAATCACGGTATTTAAATAAATGGTAAAAAATACCCATTTAATAACTATTAACATTATCAAATTCTTTCTGTGTCTACCCCCAATATATTTGCATTCATTCTTGGATCAGGTCGATAACAAAAGTAACACACTTCATAAATCTAATAAGTAAATATCAGTACTGTTCAATAGTCGTATCATGACCCTCTCTGATATACACTTAATTTATAAAATTGAAGTAGTGATTCTAACTTCACTTGGCACAACATAATTTCATCATTTGTTGAGCAATCTATATGGGTTACGACAACTTCACTAACTATATTTTTCTAGTAACAGTGTTCATTATCTAGCCTTCCCTTTAAGAAACTTCTTGAATGTTGATCATTTGTTTTTACCCTCTCTATCTCATATCTGTTAAAGTAGGAGATATATACTTCACCATGAATAAGAAGGAAAATGCTACCTTAAGTCATAGGTATTGGTTTACTAATAGGCACCCAATATGAGACTATCACCACATTTTGCGTATTCTTAAAATTAATATGTCAACACTCAACACTAAGTCTCTCCATTTTATTTATTTTATGAAGCAACTCAAAACAATCAACAATGAAGTCATAAAAACGTCTTCAGAATCAACAACCATGAAGAATGAGGGTTTCAACCTTATGAATTTAATAAAAAAATCATATTGATCGCTAGTCATTACAGACCCTGTAGTCAATAAAAAAATATACCCATTTCTCAAGACATATTTTATTTTTCTTTATGATGTTGCTATTTCAACTTCTAATACTCTAGTACTAATCATATATGAAATACAGCGAAGAAGTTCAGATTCCAATTTGTATCACCTATATACTAATTGTATTCAAGTAGTAGAACGCAAGAAAAAAAGAAAAAAATGAGTTCTCCTAAAGTCCTATAGACTCTAGAAGAAAAGTAAAGGCGTTCCCGTACCGTTCTGCAACTCTACTAGACTTGTCCTTGTGTGATGAGATCACCGAACCTAAAGCTCTGATACCAAGTTTGTCACGACCCAAAACGTGTCGTGAGTGGCACCTACATTAAACCTCGTAAGTGGGTGAACCAACCAATTTAACCTAACATACAAAATACAAGCATAACGCGGAAACTAAAATGTTACTAAATATCATTTCCCAAAATCTGAAAGTCATCACATCAAGAAAATCTAATCTCAACTACTAAATTTAAGAATATAAAATATACCAAAATAAAAGAATAAATTGGTATGTGTCAAAAAGTATAGGACATCATGTCATGATCGAGAGAATTCAACACTAGCTTAAATGAATAGCTCATCTTGGAACTTGATATGCGAGAGGCTGGCTAGAGCTGAGGGAAATATGAAGTCATAGGTACACTCGCTGCATTTAATAAAAGGTAAACAAAGAAAACACAAGTAGGACTCAGTACGGGGGTAACATGTACTGAGTAGGTATCATCGGCTAACCCAAAATAGAAACTAATATACAATAAATAATAGTATGAACTCAACTATAGCACTTAACAGGTGATAAACAACAAACAACATGAACAAGTGTCAACAACATTAAAGTAAGATCGTAATCAGTCGATGATATCAAGATCGTACATGAGGACTCATGCCTCCAAACCAAACCATTTTGGGAGTTGAGTTCTTTGAGATTGAGTATCTTCCATTAATTCAACATGTTTTTTATTTAATATTATCATGTCGAAACGTGACACTCCGATCCAAGAATAACGTGTCAGAACGTGACACTCCGATCCAAGAATAACGTGTCGGAACGTGACACTCTGATCCAAGAATATCGTGTCAGAACGTGATACTGCGATCCTAAAAATACCGTGTTGTAACATGACACTCCGATCCAAGAATATCATTAATTTATCATTTAATATCACCACTATTCCATTCGTTATTAATATTTCATAAGCCTTCTTTATTCAAGACATCACTTCAATAGAGAGGGTTCATGGTTATAAATTCCACGGTCTCAGGATTTCAGACCACTCACAAAACACACAATCAAGCCACACAACCACACAATCAAGTACAGAGAAAACTTCATAATATCATTCAATGCATATCAATCACTATTAAGAGTTTACTATCAAATAGCATAAACCATAACCTACCGCCACCGTAGAACCAAAATCAAGAAAGCTAAGTCACAATGATTTTCCTTTCCTCAATGTGTTGAAATGTTCTAATCTATCAAGTATACAATATTTGTAAGTTAATCGGTTTATAAACACTCATATTATTCTATGTCTAGCCTAGACCAAAGGCTAACCTAATTTTATAAATCAATTTCCTAAAGTTGAAACTTAAGGGTAAGTCTTAACTTATCCAATATAATGATTTAAGTAATTCAATACATCGAATATTTAATTACCTATCGCAATATATTAAAATATAATCTATAATACGAGAATAAAATATTAACATATACAGATGGAAGCCGCTGATTACGAAACCAGTGACAGACAATCAACAACCCATCACCCAACTTCTTTACCTCACCGTTTCTGCCACCAAGTTCATGGAAATTAACTTCTCAACAAGACAAAATGCAAATGTTACATTTAAAAAGGAACCTGGCAACTTCTTTTGTCAACACCTCATTAAACAATGACTTGTATCCTTTATTATCTATAAAAAAAAATTATCTCCACAATATAAAAATAAAATCACGTGTAGTATATTAACAGATAACCTCTAAATCTTTTTTAAATCCCCATTGGTTTCCCCTAATAGTATCCCATGATTGTGTGCACTGATCATAAACTTATATTGTATTCCAAAATTCTAATTCTTCTATTTTTAATTCCTTTTCCCAGCCAGAATCTTAACAATAATAATAATACAAGTACTAATCAATTAAGAAAGGTATAATCAATTGCAGCAAAATCACGATTAAAATCATTACCTGAACAATTGTTCTCGTTGGCGGCTCCATATCCTCATACAGATGAGTTTAGGTTTATACTCTTTGTTTCTTTCTTTGTCTTTATTTTTTTAAAATAAATAATTGAATATTAAAAGTGATTAAATTAATATATATTATATATGCACTTGACCCATTAACAACCAACTAACAAAATTAATTATTTAAACTATCCCCTAACTTAATAATTGTAGTTACGAATAGCTGTCACGACCCAAAACAAGCCGCGAGTGGCACCCACACTTATTCTCCTATGTAAGCGAACCAACAAATCTAAACTCCAACATTTACCAATATTTCAACCATAATGAACAAAATATAATGCGGAAGACTCGAAACTCATTAACGAAATCAATTAAATAACTTCTTAAATTTATCAACTATTATCCCCAAAATCTGGAAGTCATCACACCAAGAACATCTATCCTCAAATTTCTAAATCTAAGAGTATTTAAGAAGCTAAAATAAGTAAAAAAAGATGGTCCGTGTCCGAACTTCAAGACATCAAGACGTGAAGGAGAGAGTCCAGTCCGAGCTAGGAATGATAGCTCACCCTGAAGTCTGATATGCTGGAGACAGGCTAGAGTTGCGGACGCGTCGAAGTCAATGGCACGTTTGCTCCACCGAAGAATCGTGATCAAGCAAACTACTTCTCAATGCCTTTGCTTTTCTCTTCGTTCTCTCTCTCTCGCTCGTTCGTTCCCCTCTTCCTGTTCTTTTAATTTTTCTTCTACTGATTCTTTTTCTTTTACCCTAATTATCATATAATCAAGTATAAAAGATGATAAAAGAAACCCACTATTTATTTCAAGGTTATGTCCTTTAACCCCCAAGTAAATAAGTTATTAAACTTACCCCACTAATTTCATAATTATAATCATGAATAGTCCAAAACGCCTCTTTTAAAACTTTAGTAGAAATCCGACCGAGTCGGGGTTACGCAGCTCGTGATGGCCCGTCGTACCCCCAAGAAGGACACTGAATCTAGCCAAAACTCACACTTGGAGAATTTGGCATAAAGCTTTTTATCCCTCAACACTTCCAACACAATTCTCAAATGCTCCTCATGTTCTTTCCTGGTCTTTGAGTATATCAGTATATCATCAATGAACACAATGACAAAGAGATCCAAATATGGCTTAAAATCCCGTTCATCAAGCTCATGAAAGCAGCAGGGGCATTCGTAAGCCCAAAATACATTACTAAGAATTCATAATGCCCATACCTGGTTCGAAAAGCAGTCTTTGGCACATCCGCTGCCCGTATTTTCAATTGATGATAACCAGATCTCAAAGCGATTTTTGAGAAGGTACAAGCACCTTGTAACTGATTGAACAAATCGTCAATGAGAGGAAGAGGATACTTGTTCTTAACAGTTACCTTATTCAGTTGCCTGTAGTCTATGCACATCCGAAAACTTCCATCCTTCTTCTTCACAAATAAAAACAGGAGCACCCCAAGGGGATGCACTTGGTCTAATGAACCCTTTACCTAACAACTCTTGAAGTTGGGCCTTTAACTCCCTTAACTCAGCTGGAGCCATTCTATAAGGAGGTATGGAAATGGGGCGAGTACCCGGCTCCCGATCAATGCAAAAATCAATATCCCTATCCGGTGGCATACCAGGAAGGTCTGCAGGAAACACATTCAGAAACTAACGGACTATTGAAACAGACTCAATCAAAGGTACTTGGGAAGTATCATCCTTGATATGTGCCAAGAAAGCTAAACAACCCTTACTTACCATTCTCTTAGCACGAAGAAAGGAGATGATACGAACTGGAGTGGAAGTGTAGTCACCCTCTAACACTAGCATATATGTCCCAGGTTTGGCCAATGTTAAAGTTTTAGCATTACAATCTAAGATTGCAAAATTTGGAGAAAGCCAAGTCATACCCAGAATTACATCGAAATCAACCAATTCTAGAATAATCAAGTCTACATGAGTATTGCTTCCCACAAAAGTCACAAGACAAGACCTATACACCTTCTCAACTATCACAGACTCACTCACAGGAGTAGAGACACGAATAGGCATGTCAAGCAAATCACAATGTAAATCAAGACCAGTAGAAAATGAGGAATATACATAGGAAAATGTGGATCCAGGATCAAATAATAAGAAGTCATGCAATCACAAACCAAAAGATTACCTGTGATAACTGCATCAGATGTCTCTGCTTCAGAACTCCCGAGGAAAGCATAACAATGGGCCCTATCACCTGTCTGCCCGTTGCCCCTACCATGTTGTGCTGCAATAGCTCCAGCTTGCCCGCCACCCCGGCTGATTGGGTGACCACCATTACCTTGTCCACCACGTCCTCCTGAACGGCGGCCTCTCCCATGACCACCTCTACCTCTAACTATTGAGGGTCTGTAACTCTGTTTTGGACAAAACCTCCTAATATGTCCAGTCTCTCCACATCCATAACAATCTCTGGAGTCAAGCATAGGCCTCTGTGAGAACGACGATGTCTGGGGATAACCTCCAAACTCAGAGAAATGCTGATCGGTCTACGGTGGACCCCCAACTGCAGCCTGCAGTGAAGACTGAATAGGTCGGGCTGGGTAACCTCCTGAAATCTGCCCTCTGAAGTAAGAACCACTAAACTCACCTCCCTTACGGAACTTCTTAGATGTCGACGCCATGGTGAAGTCGTCTGGCTTCACCCCCTCAACCTCTATCACAAAGTTAACCACTTCCTGAAAGGATTTTACTGCAGCAGCTACTTGTAAGGCTGGGATCTGCAAATCTGACCTCAATCCTTTCATAAAACGGCGAATCCGCTCTTGTGGACTGAAGCAAAGCTGGGTGGCATACCTGGATAGTGCACGAAACTTATCCTTATAAGCAGTAACAGACATCCTGCCTTTCTCTAAGCTTAGGAACTCATCTCTCCTCCTATCCCTCAAAGTCCGGGGTATATACTTCTCCATAAATAGGCTAGAGAATGATGCCCAAGTCATACGTGATGCCTGTGCTGGTTGACACTCAACATACGATCGCCACCACATTTTGGCATTTCCCTGAAACTTATAGGTCACAAACTCAACACCGAATCGTTCTACTATGTCCATATTATGTAGCAGCTCATGACAATCAACCAGAAAATCATAGGCATCCTCAGATTCAGCACCCTTGAACACTGGAGGTTTCAATTTCAAGAACTTAGTGAAAAGTTCGTGCTGATCACTCGTCATATAGGCCCTGTAGTAAACCGAGGAAACGTGCCTACTTCCAATGAGGCATCCATGCAGGGAGCCACAGCAGCTGCACGTTGTACTCCCGGAACCTGAGGTGCTGGTGCAGAAAACACTGGAGCTGTCTGGCCTTGATCAGATAACCTACTAAGATAAGCAAGAACCTGGTTAATCATCTCTGGGGTAGGTTAGGGTGGTAATTCCTCATCTTGCATTTGCTCGTTTTCCCCTCCTCACCCTCTCTTACTACCCCATCAGTCGGTGGAGGAGTCACCACCCTAGTACTAGCTGGACTAGGTGTTTGTCCTCTACCTCTAGAGGACGTCCTCCCGCGACCTCTACCACGGCCTCTTGCCACTGCTCCTCTTCGAGCTACAGACGCACCCTTTCTTGCCGGTGTTGATGTTGGCATAGTTGTTGCTCTAGTTCTAACCATCTGCGAAATAGAGTGAGGATATCAGATACCAATTTGTATCACCTAGATACCAATTGGATCCAAGTAATAGCATGAAAGAAAGAAAGAATGGAATGTTCCTAAAGTCCTATAGCCTCTCAGAGAAAAGTAAGGGTGTCCCCCTACCGTTCTTCAAGACTCTACTAGACTATTTCTTGTGTGATGATACCAACAAACCTAACGCTCTGATACCAAGTTTGTCACGATCCGAAATGAGCCGCGAGTGGCACCCACACTTATTCTCCTATGTGAGCGAACCAACAAATCTAAACCCCAACATTTACCAATATTTCAACCATAATGAACAAAATATAATGCGGAAGACTCAAAACTCATTAACGAAATCAATTAAATAACTTCTTAAATTTATCAACTATTATCCCCAAAATCTGGAAGTCATCACACCAAGAACATCTATCCTCAAATTTCTAAATCTAAGAGTATTTAAGAAGCTAAAATAAGTAAAAAAGATGGTCCGTGTCCGAACTTCAAGACATCAAGACGTGAAGGAGAGAGTCTATTCCGAGCTAGGAATGATAGCTCACTCTGAAGTCTGATATGCTGGAGACAGGCTAGAGTTGCGGACGAGTCGAAGTTGATGGCACGTTTGCTCCACCGAAGAATCGTGATCAAGCAAACTACTTCTCAATGCCTTTGCTTTTCTCTTCGTTCTCTCTCTCTCTCGCTCGTTCGTTCCCCTCTTCCTATTCTTTTTATTTTTCTTCTACTGATTCTTTTTCTTTTACCCTAATTATCATATAATCAAGTATAAAAGATGATAAAAGCAACCCACTATTTATTTCAAGGTTATGTCCTTTAACCCCCAAGTAAATAAGTTATTAAACTTACCCCACTAATTTCATAATTATAATCATAAATAGTCCAAAACGCCCCCTTTAAACCTTTAGTAGAAATCCGACCCAGTCGGGGTTACGCAGCTCGTGACTGCTCGTTTTACCCCCAACAAGGACACTGAATCTAGCCAAAACTCACACTCTGAGAATTTGGCATAAAGCTTTTTATCCCTCAACACTTCCAGGACAATTCTCAAATGCTCCTCATGTTCTTTCCTGCTCTTTGAGTATATCAGTATATCATCAATGAACACAATGACAAGGAGATCCAGATATGGCTTAAAATCCCGTTGATCAAGCTTATGAAAGCAGCAGGGGAATTCGTAAGCCCAAAATACATTACTAAGAATTCATAATGCCCATACCTGGTTCGAAAAGCAGTCTTTGGCACATCCCGTGCCCGTATTTTCAATTGATGATAACCAGATCTCAAATTGATTTTTGAGAAGGTACAAGCACCTTGTAAATGATCGAACAAATCATCAATGCGAGGAAGAGGATACTTGTTCTTAACAGTTACCTTATTCAGTTGCCTGCAGTCTATGCACATCCGAAAACTTCCATCCTTCTTCTTCACAAATAAAACAGGAGCACCCCAAGGGGATGCACTTGGTCTAATGAACCCTTTACCTAACAACTCTTGAAGTTGGGACTTTAACTCCCTTAACTCAGCTGGAGCCATTCTATAAGGAGGTATGGAAATGGGGCGAGTACCCGGCTCTCGATCAATGCAAAAATTAATATCCCTATCCGGTGGCATACCAGGAAGGTCTGCAAGAAACACATTCAGAAACTCACGGACTATTGAAACAGACTCAATCAAAGGTACTTGGGAAGTATCATCCTTGAGATGTGCCAAGAAAGCTAAACAACCCTTACTAACCATTCTCTTAGCATGAAGAAAGGAGATGATACGAACTGGAGTGGAAGTGTAGTCACCCTCTCACACTAGCGGATCTGTCCCAGGTTTGGCCAATGTTACAGTTTTAGCATTACAATCTAAGATTGCAAAATTTGGAGAAAGCCAAGTCATACCCAAAATTACATCAAAATCAACCAATTCTAGAATAATCAAGTCTACATGAATATTGCTTCCCACAAAAGTCACAAGACAAGACCTATACACCTTTTCAACTATCACAGACTCACCCACAAGAGTAGAGACACGAATAGGCATGTCAAGCAAATCACAATGTAAATCAAGACTAGTAGCAAATGAGGAAGATACATAGGAAAATGTGGATCCAGGATCAAATAATAAGAAGCCATGCAATCACAAACCAAAAGACTACCTGTGATAACTGTGTCAGATGTCTCTACTTCAAAACTCCCGGGGAAAGCATAACAATGGGCCCTATCACCTGTCTGGCCGTTGCCCCTACCATGTTGTGCTGCAATAGCTCCAGCTTGCCCGCCACCCCGGCTGATTGGGTGACCACCATTACCTTGTCCACCACGTCCTTTAGAATGGTGGCCTCTCCCATGACCACCTCTACCTCTAACTATTGGGGGACTGTAACTCTGTTTTGGACAAAACCTCCTAATATGTCCAGTCTCTCCACATCCATAACACTCTTTGGAGTCAAGCATAGGCCTCTGTGAGAACGACGATGTCTGGGGATAACCTCCAAACTCAGAGAAATGCTAACCGGTCTGCGGTGGACCCCCAACTGCAGCCTGCAGTGAAGACTGAATAGGTCAAGCTGGGTAACCTCCTGAACTCTGCCCTCTGGAGTAAGAACCACTAAAATCACCTCCCTTACGGAACTTCTTAGATGTCGACGCCATGGTGAAGTTGTCTGGCTTCACCCCCTCAACCTCTATCACAAAGTTAACCACTTCCTAAAAGGATTTTACTGCAGCAGCTACCTGTAAGGCTGGGATCTGCAAATCTGACCTCAATCCTTTCATAAAACGGCAAATCCGCTCTTGTGGACTGAAGCAAAGCTAGGTGGCATACCTGGATAGTGCACAAAACTTAGCCTCATAAGTAGTAACAGACATCCTGCCTTTCTCTAAGCTTAAGAACTCATCTCTCCTCCTATCTCTCAAAGTTCGGGGTATATACTTCTCCATTAATAGGCTAGAGAATGATGCCCAAGTCATACGTGGTGCCTGTGCTGGTTGACACTCAACATACGATAGCTACCACATTTTGGCATTTCCCTGAAACTTATAGGTCACAAACTCAACACCGAATCGTTCTACTATGTCCATATTATGTAGCAGCTCATGACAATCAACCAGAAAATCATAGGCATCCTCAGATTCAGCACCCTTGAACACTGGAGGTTTCAATTTCAAGAACTTAGTGAAAAGTTCATGCTGATCACTCGTCATATAGGACCTGTAGTAAACCGAGGAAACGTGCCTACTTCCAATGAGGCATCCATGCGGGGAGCCACAGCAGCTGCACGTTGTACTCCCGGAACCTGAGGTGCTGGTGCAGAAAACACTGGAGGTGTCTGGCCTTGATCAGATAACCCGCTAAGATAAGCAAGAACCTGGTTAATCATCTCTGGGGTAGGTTGGGGTGGTAATTCCTCATCTTGCACTTGCTCGTTTTCCCCTCCTCACCCTCTCTTACTACCCCATCAGTCGGTGGAGGAGTCACCGCCCTAGTACTAGCTGGACCAGGTGTTTGTCCTCTACCTCTAGAGGACGTCCTCCCGCGACCTCTACCACGGCCTCTTGCCACTGCTCCTCTTCGAGCTACAGCCCCAGTGGCTGGCTCAGACGCACCCTGTCTTGGCAGTGTTGATGTTGCCACAGTTGTTGCTCTAGTTCTAACCATCTGCGAAATAGAGTGAGGATGTCAGATACCAATTTGTATCACCTAGATACCAATTGGATCCAAGTAATAGCACGAAAGAAAGAAAGAATGGAATGTTCCTAAAGTCCTATAGCCTCTCAGAGAAAAGTAAGGGCGTCCCCCTACCGTTCTTCAAGACTCTACTAGACTCGTTCTTGTGATGATACCAACAAACCTAACGCTCTGATACCAAGTTTGTCACGATCCGAAATGAGCCGCGAGTGGAACCCACACTTATTCTCCTATGTGAGCGAACCAATAAATCTAAACCCCAACATTTACCAATATTTCAACCATAATGAACAAAATATAATGCGGAAGACTCGAAACTCATTAACGAAATCAATTAAATAACTTCTTAAATTTATCAACTATTATCCCCAAATTCTGGAAGTTATCACACCAAGAACATCTATCCTCAAATTTCTAAATCTAAGAGTATTTAAGAAGCTAAAATAACTAAAAAAGATGGTCCGTGTCCGAACTTCAAGACATCAAGACGTGAAGGAGAGAGTCCAGTCCGAGCTAGGAATGATAGCTCACCCTGAAGTCTGATATGCTGGAGACAGGCTAGAGTTGCGGACGAGTCGAAGTCGATGGCACGTTTGCTCCACCGAAGAATCGTGATCAAGCAAACTATTTCTCAATGCCTTTGCTTTTCTCTTCGTTCTCTCTCACTCGCTCGTTCGTTCCCCTCTTCCTGTTCTTTTTATTTTTCTTCTACTGATTCTTTTTCTTTTACCCTAATTATCATATAATCAAGTATAAAAGATGATAAAAGCAACCCACTATTTATTTCAAGGTTATGTCCTTTAACCCCCAAGTAAATAAGTTATTAAACTTACCCCACTAATTTCATAATTATAATCATGAATAGTCCAAAACGCCCCCTTTAAAACATTAGTAGAAATCCGACCCAGTCGGGGTTACGCAACTCGTGACGGCCCGTCGTACCCCCAACAAGGACACTGAATCTAGCCAAAACTCATACTTGGAGAATTTGGCATAAAGCTTTTTATCCCTCAACACTTCCAACACAATTCTCAAATGCTCCTCATGTTCTTTCCTGCTCTTTGAGTATATCAATATATCATCAATGAACACAGTGACAAAGAGATCCAGATATGGCTTAAAATCCCGTTCATCAAGCTCATGAAAGCAACAGGAGCTTTCGTAAGCCCAAAATACATCACTAAGAATTCATAATGCCCATACCTGGTTCGAAAAGCAGTCTTTGGCACATCCGTTGCCCGTATTTTCAATTGATGATAACCAGATCTCAAATAGATTTTTGAGAAGGTACAAGCACCTTGTAAATGATCGAACAAATCATCAATGCGAGGAAGAGGATACTTGTTCTTAACAGTTACCTTATTCAGTTGCCTGTAGTCTATTGCACATCCAAAAACTTCCATCCTTCTTCTTCACAAATAAAACAGGAGCACCCCAAGGGGATGCACTTGGTCTAATGAAGCCTTTACCTAACAACTCTTGAAGTTGGGCCTTTAACTCCCTTAACTCAGCTGGAGCCATTCTATAAGGAGGTATGGAAATGGGGCGAGTACCCGGCTCTCGATCAATGCAAAAATTAATATCCCTATCCGGTGGCATACCAGGAAGGTCTGCAGGAAACACATTCAGAAACTCACGGACTATTGAAACAGACTCAATCAAAGGTACTTGGGAAGTATCATCATTGAGATGTGCCAAGAAAGCTAAACAACCCTTACTAACCATTCTCTTAGCACGAAGAAAGGAGATGATACGAACTGAAGTGGAAGTGTAGTCACCCTCCCACACTAGCGGATCTGTCCCAGGTTTGGCCAATGTTACAGTTTTAGCATTACAATCTAAGATTGCAAAATTTGGAGAAAGCCAAGTTATACCCAGAATTACATCGATATCAACCAATTCTAGAATAATCAAGTCTACATGAGTACTGCTTTCCACAAAAGTCACAAGACAAGACCTATACACCTTCTCAAGTATCACAGACTCACCCACAGGAGTAGAGACACGAATAGGCATGTCAAGCAAATCACAATGTAAATCTAGACCAGTAGCAAATGAGGAAGATACATAGGAAAATGTGGATCCAGGATCAAATAATAAGAAGCCATGCAATCACAAATTTCTGGAAGTCATCACACCAAGAACATCTATCCTCAAATTTCTAAATCTAAGAATATTTAAGAAGCTAAAATAAGTAAAAGATGGTCCGTGTCCGAACTTCAAGACATCAAGACGTGAAGGAGAGATTCCAGTACGAGCTAGGAATTATAGCTCACCCTGAAGTCTTATATGCTGGAGACTAGCTTGAGTTGCGGACGAGTCGAAGTCGATGGCACGTTTGCTCCACCGAAGAATCGTGATCAAGCAAGACACTTCTCAATGACTTTGCTTTCCTCTTCGTTCTCTCTCTCTCGCTCATTCGTTCCCCTCTTCCTGTTCTTTATTTTTCTTCTACTGATTCTTTTTCTTTTACCCTAATTATCATATAATCAAGTATAACAGATGATAAAAGCAACCCACTATTTATTTCAAGGTTATCTCCTTTAACCCCCAAGTAAATAAGTTATTAAACTTACCCCACTAATTTCATAAGTATAATCATGAATAGTCCAAAACGCCCCCTTTAAAACTTTAGCAGAAATCCGACCTAGTCAGGGTTACGCAGCTCGTGACTGCCCGTCGTACCTACGACGGTCCGTCCTGCGGTCCGTCACAAAGTTCAGAGAGTCAAATTCAGTAAAGAGTTTTTTGACGGTCCGTCGTATCTACGACGGTCCGTGCTGCAGTTCCGTCGCGAAGTTCAGAGAGTTGATCCCAGCACCCAGATTTTCGAGTTTAAGTGTTTTGGAACGAAGATACTCGACGGACCGTTGTGCTTATGACGGTTTGTCCTACCTGTCGTTGAGGGTAATGAACGAAGTGACAGGAGAAATTTCACAAGTACAGGACGACGGAGTCCATGACGGTTCGTCATGACCATGACGGTCCGTCGCGTGATCCGTCGACCTAGTCAGTTTTTATCAAAAATGATTCTACTGCTCAACACGACTAAATAGGTCGTTACAAAAGCAAAATATTCTTTAAGATCTATTGAAAGAGTCTTTCATGAGATAAAAAGTTCTAGTACTCAAAACGACCTAACGAGTTTAATAACAGATATTATTAAATAAATAGTATAAAATAATATTAGTATTTACTCTGTACTAATCCTAATAGGATTCACATCAGTCCAACGCCCGTTGACCTGGATACTCTCTCCTCGTGGCTAAAAAGTGAAGAAATCAACGTGGATCTGGAGAGCAAACTTCTTCTCCGAGAAGCCGCTGTTATGGAACCGGCCACCGCCCTCAGCGCAAGCCAAAACTATCACGGGGGGTGTGGTGGCGGCCGGCAGGGGAGCCGCGGCGGCTACGACAGAAACAGCGGAGGCCGCGGGCGCGGCAGTCGGCAGGGCAGTTGTCTGCCGTACGACGGTCAACAGCACGGTAGCAACAACAGCCTGCACTCCTTCGGCAGGGGCGGGCAGTCATCTTCCAGCGGTGGGCGGGGCACTTACGAGTGGATCGTCCAACTTGTCAAATCTGTGAGAAAATAGAACACACCGCTGTTCGTTGCTGGTTTCGGTATGAAGAGAGCCGAAATAGTGATAATCGTGCCAATTATGCATCTCAAGCCGGCCCTTCCTCTGAATGGTTGTTGGATACTAGGGTCAACATGCACGTTACTTCTGATCTATCCAAGCTTAACGCTCCAAATCCATATCATGGCTCCAATGGTATTACTGTTGGCAACGGTGATTTCCTTTATATTTCTCACACTGGCAAGGGTACCATTAAAACCCCCACCGCTATCTTTCACCTAGGTAACATTACCCACGTCCCTTCTATTAAAACCAATCTCCTTTCAGTTCACCAATTCACAAAAGACAATAATTGCTCACTCTTGTTCACCTCTAATGATTTTCAGATCCTAGACAATACTACCAAGAGGATGATTTTTCAGGGCCCCAGTGAGCATGGTCTGTACGTTTTTCTTGGCACAAGTTCGTCTACCCACCCAGTTTCAGAAAGCGTTCCTATGGCTCCAGTGGCTCTTTCGGGTGATGGCCACAGTCTGTTGTGGCACAGTCGTCTGGGTCACCCGTATACTCAAATAATAAATTCTTTAATGTCTCAATTAGGTTTTTCTTCCATTTATGTAAACAATTGTGACTCCTGTTCAATTGCTAAATCTCTAAAATTACCTTTTACTTTATCTGAGAAGCGTTCTGACCTACAGGGTCCCTCACCACCTTCCCCCACACCTCCACCCACTACCCAACCACCCCTCATCACCCCTTAGACCGTCACCCACAATACACCCGCAACCACCACCCACACTCACAACCAACCCGAACCACCCCATACCCACAACATCTCCAGCCCGATCTGTTTTGGGTCCTTCCGGCCACCCCCGAATCACCACCGCCCGTGCCACCCCCCAATACTCATCCATGTTAACCCGTGGCAAAGCCGGTATCTTTAAACCCAAAACCTTTCAGGCTACCATACTACCAAATACACCCCTTCTCGATAGTGAACCAACAACCTACTCTATTGCCTCAAAAAATGCTTATTGGCGTCATGCTATGGATGACGAGTTTAAGGCTTTGACTAATCAGAAAACTTGGGTTCTCTTACCTAAGCCCCATGGGCGGCACCTAGTGGGCTGTAAATGGGTGTGCAAAATTAAACACAATGCAGATGGCAGTATTTCCAGGTACAAGGCTCGTTTGGTTGCTAAAGGCTACAATCAGGAGTATGGGCTTGATTACTCTGAGACATTCAGTCCTGTTATTCGGCAGGAAACCATTCGCTTGGTACTGTCACTCGTCGTGCACAATAATTGGCTCATCAATCAGTTGGATGTTTCCAATGCTTTTCTTCATGGCATGCTTGATGAAACTATCTACATGACGCAACCACCGGGCTATGTTGATCCCCGCTTCCCTCAACATGTTTGCAAACTCTAGAAGTCTCTATATGGGCTCAAGAAAGCCCCCCGTGCTTGGTACACACGTCTGAAAACGTTCCTCCAGGGACTCGGCTTCACGTGTTACGTACACTTCACGTGTTGCGTACACGACACGAGTCTGTTTACTCAATATTCAGCACACGGTACAGTCATTCTTCTTGTCTATGTAGATGATATCATTATTACAGGCTCTACTGCAGCTTTAATTCAGGATGTAACTCGAGCTGTGCATACTACCTTCAAAATGAAGGACCTTGGCCCTACATTATTTTCTGGGAATGGAGGTTTCTCGGACAGGCAGCGGCTTGTTTCTTCATCAGGCAAAATATGCTCGAGATCTGTTGTAGAAAGCTGGACTGGAAAAATGCACCAGTCAACCAACACCGATGGCAGTCTCTTCATCTACAAATGGAGCCAACACCCCCTTTGCCGATATCACCCACTTCCGCAGCCTCATTGGGGCTCTACAGTATCTGGCCATTACCCATCCTGACATCCAGTTTGCTGTCAACCGAGTTGCTCAGCGCATGCATCTACCAAGTGAACATGATTACCATTGTCTAAAACGCATTCTCAGATACATTTTTGGCACTCTTCGTCGTGGTTTACTCATTCGACCCGGGGACTTGGAGATTCGGGGTTTCTCAGATTCAGATTGGGCGAATGATGAAAATGATAGAAAATCTACATCGGGGTTTCTAATTTTTTTTGGGGCCGAACCTGATCTCCTGGTATACAAAAAAACAACCCAAGGTCTCTCGTTCCTCGACTGAAGCAGAATACGACGCCCTTGCTCTTCTTGCTGCTGAGACCATGTGGGTCAGATATATTCTTCGCGAACTTCGCACCACTCACACTGTTCCTGCTCTCTATTGTGACAACAAATCAACCATATGTGTGGCCAAGAATTTCGTCCTACACACCAGAATGAAGCATGTTGATATCGATTGTCTCTTTGTTCGCGATGAAGTTCAGGTCGGCACCATGACTGTGCAGTATGTACCCACTGAAGAACAACCGGCTGATATTCTCACCAAGCCTCTCCCGAGCCGATAGCACGATTACCTCAGTTCCAAGCTTCCGTTCGCTTCCGCTCAGCCCAGCTTGAGGGGGGATAATAACAGATAGTATTAAATAAATAGTATAAAATAATATTAGTATTTACTGTGTACTAATCCTAGTCCTATTAGGATAAGTACTCCTTAATCCTAGTCCTATTAGGATTAGTACTCCTTCCTATATCTCCTATATATATCTCACATGTATTCCCTTATTAGGTTAACACTTCAATACAATAAATATTCCTTCAGAGTTGTTACAGAGAGAAGTGCTAAATGGCAAGAAAAATGTGGTTAGAATTTGACCAGATTAGTGAAAAAGACTATTATAGTCTTTTCCTCCAAAATAAAATTAACTTTTTGATATTTTCAAAATAGTATGAGCATTATTATTTTGATAAGATTAATTTTGTGCGTCCCATGCTTTATTACTTCTTCAATTCTTTTTCTTTTTTGTCATTTCACTTCTCCTGCTTGACTTTTTTCTTTTGTACTTTTCTTATAAAAAAATTAGAATATGGTGAAAATAAATAATTATATTTAAGCTCTTAAATTGATTAAATTCATTCTATGAATGAAACAATAAAAGTATTTATTTTATGTATCTATTGGAACTTCATTAATTATAAAAAAAATTGTACGAGCACAAAGAAAATCATAATTTTCTGAAGAAAAAAAAGCATAATTTATTTTGTTTTAATGTCAAATTCTCTATGTATATATAATAAATACATTAATTTTTTTTTGTTATGTGACTTAGTTTTAAATATACTTTCTATATTTTAAATTTAATCATTTACACTTTATGTACTATAAAAAAATATACACTTACACCTCCAACTAAGTTTATCTATAACTAATTATATTAAAATATAGTTATTAAATAATAAACTAAAAATATATATATAAAATGTTTTTGTGACGTTCTTCTTACAAAATTAATTAGGGTCGATATAAGTAATAAGAATTTTATGATTTCTGTATGTTTTGATGTTTATCATATATAAAGTGTTTTGAGTTTTTACTAACTTTTAATGAAATACATTCAAATTATACTTTAAAAAAATTTTCAGATATGTATTTTAAATTTATTTGAACGCAACTTCATAAACTTATTTAGTTAGAACTTATATTAATAATAAATAAGCAATAGTTCACATATTATCAAGTCAACATAATATAAGGGTGCAAAACTATCACATGATTGTTGTTAAATAGGATCGACATTGATGAAATATATGGTTTTTATAATATTGTGATATTTGCATCTCTAAAATGTTTCGAGTTTTGATTGTCGTTATTAATGTATTTTTAGGTTATATGTTACAATATTCAAATAAATAGCTTAAATTTATTTAAACATAATAATTTATAAAATTATATACTTTTCATATTAATAACAAATATGAGTGATCTATAAGTTATCAAATTGACGTAATATAGTGCGGGGAAAAAACTATAATTAACATTAACACGTAACTCTCAGGGATTCTCAGCAATATGCAATATAAGTAAAATAAATATGAATTCAAAAAATTACAATTGAATGATAATGATTAATACGATTTTCACTAATTAATTAACTGTTTATGCATCGTGTGAATTTTTCTTTTTACGAATATATATATATATATATATATATATATATATATATATATTGCGAATGTGGCCCCCTTCAATGGCGACCATTTGCAATTATATAGTTTCTCCTTTTTTTGATTTTTTTTTTTAAAAAAATGCATAAAGAAGTTAAAAGGTCACCCTTCAATTCCACTATCATCATCTTAACCAGCCCACTAACATCACCTTAATTATCCATAATAAAAGTTTAATATAACGTCAATGACCCTCTATTCCTATTTATTTACTTTTTCTCCCTTTTCGAACCATTCTTATTTATTTAAATCAATTATTTTATTAAAAAAGTATTACTTAATTTATTGTAAATAAATATTTTATTAATAGAGGTATATTTACAACAAAAACTCTTCACATGCCAATTTTCAAGAAGTAATTACTAATATCTCTCTAATTTCCACTCTTAATAAATTATTAATTATTTATTTTAATCTTATTCTAATTATTAAATATAATATTGAATTTTTTGAAAAAAAATATTTTAAGCATATATATATATATAGATATATATATATATATTTCCTTCTACGTATTTTGTCAACCAAAATTTTATTTAAAAAATCTCACAAAATAATAATTATTTAAAGTACACTTATTATAGTCAAATAATCCATTAAAATAAGAAAAATTAACAAAGCCCACCAAAAATATTTTCCTCACAAGTCCATTCATCAAAACCTTTTTCATCCTTTTCCCCCTCTTCGTGTCTTTTTTCTTATTTTCATGCTTAAAATTTTGTAGAAATTAAGATATTTTTTTTAATTTGTTTACCATCTATCGCTTCTTCCTAAAACACTTTCTTTATTCCTTCTTAAAGATATTATTATATTACAATTAAGACATTTAATAATCAAAATTAAAATATTTTTTATAATTTTATTCACCATTTATCACCTTTTCCTAAAATCTTTCTGTATTCCTTCTTAAAGATATAATAATATTACAATTAAGACACTTAATACCACCGTAAGTTACAATTTTATTTATTACTATATTTTTTAATTCATATTATTCAATTAAGTTACGAATTTATTGATTACTATAAATATTAAAGCATATCATCCTTACCAATGGTAAGAATTTTTTTCTTTTCTGATTATATTTACACTTAAGTACATCATTTTGTTATGCCTAATTTTTATAATGTTTAGATTATTTGTCATTAACTTTTTTTGTTTACAACATGAAAGATGAGATGGCATATGCCAATGTTGTTTGTGAGAATTCAAATTCAAAATTCAAACTTGATAGGTAATATTTTTTGTTTTATTTTAGTTTAGTTGATAACTCTTATTTATAGTGTTTTTCCCTCTTTTTTTGTTTTTTGTGTTATTTTCTTTATTATTGTTAGTGATTTTTTCATACTTTTTATTCTTTGTATATTTTTTGTGAATCATTTTTATTGTTTATGGTGAAAGATAAGATGAACACATGTTCAAGTTTGATGAAAACACTATTATTATTAATATATGCAAATTTTGTTATTATTCTCTTTTTGTCTCTTTTAAGACGTCATAAAGTTTATTGTTATAATATTAAATCAAATTTAAAATTTCACATTTTGTTTGTGGGGGTAATATCATAACTTTTTTTTTTAAAAAAAAGTCATAATTTACTAAATTCATATTTCATTTATAAATTGAAAAAAAAAGGATTTGACGAAGTACGACTATCGATAAGCTTTGAAGGCATATGACAACTTAATAAAATTTTGTATTTTTCTTATCTCAAAATAAATAACATAATTTGTCTGCATATGCTACGTAATAAAGTTCCTCTTTTTTTTTTTTTTGATAAAGTTTGTTTGAAAGTTTTTTCTTAAATTTGTTATATGAATTTTGATAAAGTATAAAGAGATTGTTTCAAATAATTAATTTCTTCTAATGCTTTATATTTTTTGTGTAATTTGGGTTATATATCTCTCAATCTATTCTTCTTATATAAATAATAAGTATATTATATTTGTAATAAATATTAGTCAAGATAGAAAGTTATTTACAAAATATTTCACAAGCTAAAATTAGTGAAAGGTGGAAACAAAGTTAATTCATAATTATTGGAGAAGGGATAATAACTTTAGAAGAATAAGAACATTAATAAAGAAAACATTAAGAGATTATAATATTTTGAGGAAAAAAGTAACTACATAAATTGTAACTGCATAACTACAATAAATATTTTTTTTTAATTTGATGAACATGAAGGATAATGACATTTTAATGTTCTGAGCTTTCTAAAATTATGAGTCGATTAAATTTAAATTCTTCAATTTTATGAGAAGGATACAAATAAAATAAAAAGTATACACAAAGAATGAAAGATAGATTTTAAAAAATTGTATAAATTTATAAAAGCATGAGATCCAATAAAATTATAGAATGAGGTCATAGAATGTAAACTCTTGGCTTAAGCGATTTAAAATTACAACAAATACAAAAACTTCAATACTAATATAAATTTGATTAAGACTTCAAATCTGACATATTTGAATTAAACACAACAAAAAACCTTCACAAATTAGTAGTCAACTATTTTAATTTTTTTTTTTAACAAATAAAATGAGTTATTTATTCACGCGGCTAAGTTCACTAGTAATAATATAATCTTGGGATTTAGATATCTTAAATAACTATTAATAATAATGCAATTTTCGTAGTGATGTCTTCAATTAAGAAAGTTATTTTTTATTATATAATTGTTTTAATATCAAGGTGGACTACTCTCTTTTTGATATAATACTAACATTGATATAAGATATATAATATTTTTTTACATTTCATTACTATACCACATTATTTGTTCGATCTTCATAATAATAATAATATTGTGCAGATTATGTTGAATTATTATTAGGAGAAAAAAATTCATATACTCCTTAATTTAGTGATATAGAGATAATATATATTCCGTAAACAAAAGGTCACATATACATTTATTGTTACATGAGCAAATTAAATAACTTATATATCCTCTTTTGACCAATGAAAGTTATACTTGTAACGACCTGTTTAGTCGTTTTGAACAGCAGATTTTATTTCTGGAAAAACAGGCTGAGGCGACGGACCCCACGACGGACCGTCATGGCACGACGGACCGTCGCAGGGTCTCGTTTCAAAACACTTAGAAAAATCTGAAATTGGGTACTGAAAATCGACTCTCTGAACTTCGTGACGGAATGGCAGGACGGACCGTCACAGGCGTGACGGACCGTCACAGAGTCTTTAGTGAAAATCCAGTCTCTGAACCTTGCGACGACCTGCAGGACGGACCGTCGCAGGCACGACGGGCCGTCGCAGGTTGCGTAATTCCAGTCTGGTCGGATTTCTTATACGTTTTAAGGGACGTATTTGACTATTCCTGCTTTAATTATAAAGTTAGTGGGTTAATGTTAATAAGTCTAATTACTTGGGGGTTAAAAGAGGTAACCTTAAGTTAATTAGTGGGTTATTATTGCCACCTTTTATTCTTAATTATATGCTAATTAGGGTAAAAGAAAGAGGGTTGGAATAAAGAAAATAGAAAGAACAGAAAGAGAGAGAAGGAGAATCGATAGAGAGAGACGAACGAAGAGGAAAAACACAAGGCTTTGGGAAATTCTTGCTTGATCACTAGTCTTCGGTGGAGGTAGGTTATGGTTTATGCTATCTTATAGTAAAGTCTTAATAGCGAATGATATGTGTTGGTAATATTGTAAACCCTTCTATATGCTTAATTATATGCTTGCATGAATATGATTATGTGATTGTGATAAAATAAGCATGATGAAGTTATTGAATCCAAAATCTTGAAAGAAACCCTAATTCACATGTTAATGATGATGCCTTGGTATAAAAGAAGGCTTGATGAATTAGGGGATCGGGTGCCACGTTCCGGTACCAGGATAGAATAAGGATCGGAGTGTCACGTTCCGACACCAGGATAGTAGATGGATCGGGTGCCACGTATCGGTACCAGGATAGAAATAGAGGATCGGGTGTCACGTTCCGGTACCAGGATAGAATGAGGATCGGAGTGTCACGTTCCGACACCAGGATAGTATATGGATCTGGTGCCACGTTCCGGTACCAGGATAGAAATAGAGGATCGGGTGCCACGTTCCGGTACCAGGGAAGAATGAGGATCGGAGTGCCACGTTCCGGCACCAGGATAGAATATGGATCGGAGTGTCACGTACCGACACAAGAGGAAGAAAGATAATGAAATCTTGAAAAATGTTAATATACACAATGTAATGAACCTAATTCCAAATGAGTATGGTATTGAGGCTTGAGTCCTCATGGATGAATTTGATGGTACTTATTAATGATTTAGTACTTGTTGTTGCTACATGTTGAGTATTGTAGTTGATTTATGATATTGTCTGATATATACTGTTTTCTATTTTTAGTTGGCCGATGATACTTACTCAGTACTTGTGGTTGTACTGACCCCCTACTTTTATGTTTTCTTCTTGTTATTTGTGGAGTGCAGCAAACGTGCCGTTGTCTTCAACTCAACAGTAATTCTAGCCAGTCTTCGTCACACCGGATCTTCAGGGTGAGCTAATGCTTCTAGCTTAGACTGGATCTTCTTCTTCAAGTCTTGATGCCTTGAAGTTCTTGCATGGACTAGCTTTTATGTATTTTTAGCTTCTTAAAAACTCTTAGATTTAGAAATTTGAAGTAGATGTTCTTGTGATGATGACTTCTCGATTTTGGGGATAATAATAGTTATGGATTCTATTAATGAGTTTAAGTCTTCCGCATTACTTTCTGTTGATATTATATTGAAATGTTAAGGTTCAGATTGGTTGGTTCACTCACATAGGAGGGTAAGTGTGGGTGCCAGTCGCGGCCCGGATTTGGGTCGTGACAATACTTTAGATTTTTAATTTATTTATTTTAGTTATTAACCAAATAATATTCACATAGAGGAAAATCAGATAGTTTTTTCACGTGATTTTATTTCTGAATTTTTTAATTCAACGGTTAATTTGGGTCTTAATTATCTCGTTTATGAATATATTTGTTTATCATTATTTGAGTTTGTTGTTCATGTTTAATTTTTTGCTTTCATTCTTTAGTGTAGAAAACATGAGAATTAAAAAGAAATAGTGAACGAAATAAAAAAAAAATTTAACAAAAAACAAACTAAAATTAATCAATTTTTGCGGTTATATTGAATTTTATTTTGTAGTTGTAAATTGTTGATGCATCTATAATAGACTTTGCAAGAAGATAAGTGAAAAAATAAATTTGATCATCAATATAGTATATCAAAATTAGTCATGAAATTAAAGAAGATAAAAAATAAAAAAAGACAAATATTCATGTATGAAGAAGACCAAATATAACTCGAAATATTTCGAGAAGGGTCAAATATACCATTTATATTTTTATTTTGTTAAAATAATTTAATAATTTTTTCAATTTCATCTGCGAAAAATGATCTTGGCTCTTCAAACATACCTCAAAACAATCATACCTTGTATAAATTTTATTTTATCAAAAACTTTTTTGAATCAATTTTTTGACTTCCTTTAGCTAAAAAAGATTTAGCTATATCAAAGTTATATATGTAACAATTTAAATGGATGTGAGTCACTTTCTTTTAACAAAAAATATATTAGCTCAAAATCACAAAATTGAGAAATATAATTTATTATATTTATTATTATTATTATTATTATTATTATTATTATTATGTTGTAAAATCAAGATTATAAGAAGAAGACAAGAAAAGTAGATGTAGGAGAAGACTTTCTTCTTATTCAAGTATATGTAAGTTTCATATGTATATATTACAATAGTGAATGAACAACCCTATTTATAGAGTGAGAAATCACTACAAAGGTCACCATATTAAGTATCATAATAAATAGATACATTCTTATCCAAAAATGTTCATGTAACCTAGTGAATATGAATGGTTGTTCATGTACTAACTTTATGGACTATCCACTTATTTAATGGATTTATAACACTCCCCCTTGGATGTCCATAGATTTTGTGCCTCGTTAAAACCTTACTAAAAAAACATGTGGAAAAAATTCTAGTGAAGGAAAAAGAGTACGCATATCTTTTGATACGCATTATTTGCTGCCTCATTAAAAACCTTTCTAGGAAAACCCAATGGGACAAAATCTAGATTAAGGAAAAAGAGTACAGTGGGTATTTTACTCCCCATGATAAAAACCACGATTCAGATGGTTAAGTTTCCGCATTCCAATTTTGTGAACCATCTTCTCAAGAGTTGAGGCCGGTAAAGATTTGATAAATAAATCTGTTGGATTATCACTCGAACGAATGTGTTGCACATCAATATCACCATTCTTCTGGAGATCATGTGTGAAGAATGTCACAGCCTTTTTTCGCGCGGCGGCGTAAGGGTTTTTCCAATTTAAGTGACGTTATTAATTAGGGGATTATTTTTAATTTTTCAGAGTCGCCACTTGGAATTGAGTTACGGTGTTTCAAGTCACCTTTTTGTTTAATCCCTAATCAAAAAGAGATGACTTTTTGTTTTACAGTCTGCGAAATCAAAAATTGGGTAAGGAATTCTATTGACCGAAGGGAAGGTATTAGGCACCCCACGATCTCGTGGTTCTTGCACGGTCGCTTTATGGACTTCTATGACTTAAACTTATTTTTGAATATTATATTATTAAGACAACTGTATTTACCCTCATTCTTTGATTTATATTAACATATTTAAAACTGCACTATTTTATAAACATGTGAAGTTTTTACACATTTTTATTAATTTTTTTTATGCTTTCAACATTGGCCTACTTCTTAATTTCTCTCTTTTATTTTATTTTTTTATTTGTTTTTTTATTGTATTTTTGTTTCTCTCCTCTTATTTTTTTATACTAATTTTTCACTTTTTTTTTGTTTAACTTTCCTTATGTTTTTTACATTGATTTTCTTCTTTTTCTTTTCTTACCCTTTTTAATAGTTTTGTTTTTTAGTGATAATACTAAAATATTTTATATATTTTTAACACTATACTTTTTGTATCTTTTCATTTTTAAAGTATTTAATTTTTTTTCTTTTTTCGTGTACATTTTTTACATTCTTTTTATCATATATATATATATATATTATTATTATTTTTCTAATTCGAACATTCCTTCTTCACTACTTTTCTTTTCTTTTCTTATTCTCGTATTCTACCTCTTTTCCTTATTCCATTTTTATTGTTATTATTTCTTTTTTATTTTTTTTATTTTTTTCTTTCAATTTATTATCCTCTCCCTATCCTAACAAGTTTATTATTATTATTTTTATAGAATCTAAAAATAATAATGTAAAGACAACACACATAATATAATATAAAATATAATTTAATACATTTCTAAACACAACCAAACAAAAAATTCATTCAAATTAGTAAGACATGAATATAAAAATTTAGATAACTATGCATATTATCATTAGAATTATAATAACTACACATATTATCATTAAAAACTAAACATGAAAAATAAGAATAGACTTAGGAAATAATTTTACTTAAGCATGAAATAAACTATGAATTATTTAATATGAAACAAACTACGGTTTGTTATAGCAATTTCACACAAAATAAAACTATATAAAGGATCTAAACATAAAGTTGATATGAAATATTTGAACAAACTTCATATAAAACATAACGGTTTAACCACATGTGAAATTTGACAACTTTAATATATTGTAATCAATACTTGTATAAACATGATATTAAATTATAAAAAATAAATAAATGGTACCTCTTGCGAAAATTCCACCAAAAGAAAACAATTCGAATAAGGAACCGCGAACTTGAAACCTCGAACTCAACTATTTTTGTTTCTGAGTCAAAGCAAAATATAAGAATATATTTACTGATTTTTGTTTGTGGAAGAGTCTTTTTCTTTTTGTTTGTATTTTTCTTTTCACCTTTTTTCTTTCTTTTTTTTCTCTCCTTCTCGTTTTTCCTTCTTTATTTTTTTACCTTTTTTGATCTTTCTTTTTGTTTCCTCCGTTCTCCTTTTTGTTTTTGTTTTGTATATGTATGTACGTGTGATGTGAGTGGAGTGGGGGGAGTGGGGGCATGGGATCGTGGGGCACATGGAGTGTTTTATATATATATATATATATATATATATATATATATATATATATATATATATATATATATATATATAATGATAATTATATAATTATTAATTGGTTTAAGTAAATAAATAAATAAAAGCTTAAGGGGTAATTAAAATAAAAAAACCATAATTAAGAAATATTAGTTTATTTAATATATATATGTATTTTTAACAATCAAAATAAACTTATCTAATAAAAATTATATTTATGTTGTTTATTCTTATATCTTTTAAATAAACTTAATGAAAATAATAAAAAAGTCAAAATATATTTAATGTAGATTGATAAAATTATTTATAATGTAAAAATTGGTGTTAAACTTTAAATTCGGTCAAAAATTACGTGTCTACAAAGAATAATTTTGGTGAAATGTGTTTCGTTCTATCTCCTTTTATAAAGCGTCCTTTTAATTGAGTTATGCATGCAACATTGTCTTCAAAGAGTATTGTGGGTATCTTGACATCACACTTCCAACCACATCTTTCTCTGATAAAATTTATTACTGATCTTAACCATACACATTCTCTACTTGCTTCATGAATGGCTATTATATCAGCATGATTTGAAGAAGTAGCGACAATAGACTGCTTCGTAGATCGCCATGATATAGCAGTACCTCCGTATGTGAACAGATAGCATGCTTGTGATCGAGCTTTATGTGGGTCAGACAAATAACCTGCATCTGCATGACCAATAAGATCTGCACTATCTTTGTTAGTATAAAACAGACCCATATCACTAGTTCCCCTTAAATATCGCAATATATGTTTAACTCCATTCCAATGTCTTCGTGTAGGGGAAGATCTAATCTTGCTAACAAATTAACAAAAAATGCTATGTCAGGTCTCGTAGAAGTAGCAAGATACATAAGTGCCCAATTGCACTAAGATAAGGTACTTCTGGACCAAGAGGTTCCTCATTCTCTTCTTGAGGTCGGAATGGATCCTTACTCACTTCAAGTGTTCGGACAATCATTGGAGTACTTAATGGATGTGCTTTGTCCATGTAAAATCGTTTCAAGATTTTCTCAATATAGGCAGATTGATCGATGAAGACCCCGTCTACTAAATATTCTATTTGTAGTCCAAGACAAGTTTTTGTCTTTCCAAGGTCTTTCATCTCAAATTCTTCCTTTAGATATTCAATTGTCTTTTGAACCTCTTCTGCAGTTCCAATGAGATTAATGTCATCAACATAAACAGCAAGATTAACAAACCCTGATGTTGTTTTCTTAATAAATATACAAGGACAAATGACATAGTTTATATAACCTTGTTTTATAAAGTACTCATTGAGGCGAGTATACCACATGCGCCCTGATTGTTTAAGCCATATAATGACTTTTGTAATCTGATTGAATACATTTCCTGAGATTTTGAACTACATGCTTCAGGCATTTTAAGTCCTTCCGGAACTTTCATATAAATTTCATAATCAAGTGAACTGTAAAGGTAAGCTGTAACCACATCCATTAGATGAATTTCAAGATTTTCATGTACAGCTAAACCGATGAGATATCGAAAAGTTATTGCATCCATAACAGGTGAATATGTTTCTTCATAGTCGACACTAGGTCGTTGAGAGAATCCTTGTGAAACAAGGCGTGCCTTGTATCTTACAATCTTATTTCTCTCAATTCTTTTTCGTACAAAGATCCATTTATAGCCAATTGGTTTAACATCACTAGGTGTTTGGACTACTGGTCCAAAAACCTCACGCTTAGCATGAATTCAATTCTGATTGAATTGCTTCTTGCCATTTTGGCCAATCACGTCTTTGTCGATATTCTTCGACGGATAGAGGTTCAAGATCCTCATTTGCTTGCATAATGTTAAGTGCAACATCATATGCAAAAACATTATCCACTATGATTTTCGATCGATCTAAACTTATCCCATCACCTGTAGAAGAACTTATTCAGAGTTTTTCGTTTACTTGAGTCTCGGGTTCACTGATCTCTTCAGTATCAGGATTAATCAAATCTTGAATTTCTTCGTGAAATTCTTTTGTGGTGTCATTTTTTGTACTTCTTTTTCTAGAATTCTTATCTTTTGAACCCAATGGTCTACCATGCTTCAGGCGTATTTGTGATTCAGAAGCTATGACACTTGTAGATGGTCCTTCTGGGACATCGATTCGGATAGGCACATTTACTGCAGGAATATGTGACTTTGTTATCCTTTTTGAATCAGTAAATGCGTCTGGCATTCGATTTGCTATGTTTTGCAAATGGATGATCTTCTGGACCTCTTGTTCACACACAGGGGAGCGTGGATCAAAATGAGATAATGATGAAACTTTCCATGCAATTCACTTTTAAGTTTATTTTTCTCTCCCCCTAATTGCGGAAAATTTGTTTCATCAAATCGATAATCTGCAAATCTTGCAGTGAATAAATCTCCCGTTAATGGCTCAAGGTAGCGAATTATTGAGGGTGAATCAGACCCAACATATATGCCTAACCTTCTTTGAGGGCCCATCTTGGTGCGCTGAGGTGGTGCTACAGGCACATATACAACACATCCAAAAATTCGAAGATGAGCAATATTTGGTTCATGACCAAATACCAATTTTAATGGGGAGTATTTATTATAATGAGTCGGTCTAAGATGAACAAGTGATGCTGCATGTAAGATAGCATGACCCCAAACGGTAGTAGGCAACACACTTTTCATAAGTAGAGGTCCTGCTATCAATTGTAAGCGCTTAATAAATGACTCAGCAAGGCCATTTTGAGTATGAACATGAGCAACAGGATGTTCAACTTTTATCCCTACCGATACACAATAAGCATCAAAAGCTTGGGATGTGAATTCGCCAGCATTACCAAGACGAATTGTCTTAATGGGATAATCTGGAAATTGCGCTCTTAATCGTATCATTTGTGCCAATAATTTTGCAAACGCCAGGTTGCGAGATGATAAGAGGCACACATGAGACCATCTTGAAGATGCGTCTATTAGGACCATAAAATATTTGAACGACCCACTAGATGGGTGAATAGGTCCACAAATATCCCCATGTATTCGTTCCAAAAATTGAAGGTTTTCAATGTTAACCTTCAGTGGTGATGGACTAGTAATCAATTTACCTTGGCAGCAAGCAACACACGAAAACTCATTATTTGTAAGAATCTTCAGGTTCTTTAATGGATGACCATTTGAGTTTTCAATGATTCGTCTCATCATTATTGATCCAGTATGACCTATTCGGTCATGCCAAAGCACAAAAGTATTAAGTCAGTAAACTTATTATTTACGATAGAGTGTTCTTCAATCGCACTTATTTTTGCATAACACAGGCCAGAAGATAAAGTTGATAATTTCTCCAATACATATTTCTCGTCTGAGACAATCTTGGTAATACCAAGGTATTCAACATTCATTTCATTTATTGTCTCAACATGATATCCATTTCGACGTATATCATTAAAACTTAACAGGTTTCTTGGGAATTTAGAAGAGAACAAAGCATCTTCTCTGACAAATTTTCTCCCCTTAGGCAGAAATATAGTAGCTCTTCCGGATCCTTCTATTAAGTTTGAATTACCAGAAATTGTAGTAACATTTGCTTTTCTTCTAAGCAAGTAGGAGAAGTATTTATCATCTTTGAATATTGCGTGCGTTGTTCCATTATCAATTATACAAATATCTTCATGATTAATCATTGAGGTATCCATATACTCTTCAGGATAAAAGATACAAAAGAAATAAACATTATAATATTATTACTAAACAAAAACATTACACAACCTTTTAGTTATTTACAAGTCTAGGAAGACATATTCATACTAGTTCATATAAACGACGAAAAATGAAATATATTTACATTATCGCAGACCCATCACTTATCAGGTGATCTATCTTTCCTTCTGGATTCTCAAAGAAATATGCTACATCTAAATGCATGGGTTCAACAGTATCTTCCGTGATAAAGTTGGTTTCTGCTTTATTTTTCACCTCCTTCGGGGAAGCTTGATATAACTCAACCAGGTGCCTTGGCGTACGACAGGTACGTGATCAATGTCCTTTTCCTCCACATAGATAGCATTTGTTGTCTAAATTTTTCTTCTGCACTACGTCATGTTTTTCATTCTTCTTTTTACGCTGCTGGTGTTGAATGTTATTATTTAGTGCAAGACGATCACCATGATTGAAACTTCTTCCTCGACCACGAGCACAGCCACAACCACGATTGGGACCACGACCTTTTTCACGCTTAGATTGGTGAAAATTTGCCGTATTTACTTCAGGAAATGGCATAGAACCAGTAGGTCAACTTTCATAGTTTTTCATAAGTAAATCATTATGTTGTTCAGCAACAAGGAGATGTGAGATTAATTCGGAATACTTTTCAAATCCCATTTCTCGGTATTGCTACTGCAGAAACATACTCGAGGCAGGGAAAGTGGAAAATGTTTTTTCCAGCATATCATGGTCAGTGATATTTTTTCCACATAATTTTAATTGTGAGATAATTTTAAACATGGAAGAGTTATACTCACTGATAGATTTAAAATCTTGAAGTCTCAAGTGGATCCAATCATAATGTGCCTGTGGAAGGACAACCAACTTCAGGTGGTCATATCTATCTTTTAAATTGTTCCACAACACTAGAGGATCCTTAACAGTGAGATATTCCATTTTCAAACCCTCATCAAGGTGATGACAGAGAAATATCATCGCCTTAGCACGGTTTTGATTCAATGCTTGATTATTTTCTTGGATGGTGTCTGCTAGACCCATCGCATCAAGATGAATTTCTGCATCGAGTGCCCATGATAGATAGTTTTTTCCCGATATGTCTAGATCAAGAAATTCAAGTTTAGAAAGATTAGACATTATTTTTAAAAAAAAGGAAATTCTTACTTCCGAGGCTTTTAAAGTCTTTACTTGAACTGGTAGAGACTCGTGCTGATAACGTGTTGTAAAATCAAGATTATAAGAAGAAGACAAGAAAAGTAGATGTAGGAGAAGACTTTCTTCTTATTCAAGTATATGTAAGTTTCATATGTATATATTACAATAGTGAATGAACAACCCTATTTATAGAGTGAGAAATCACTCCAAAGGTCACCATATTAAGTATCATAATAAATAGATACATTCTTATCCAAAAAGGTTCATGTAACCCAGTGAATATGAATGGATGTTCATGTACTAACTTTATGGACTATCCACTTATTTAATGGATTTATAACATATTATTATTATTATTATTATTATTATTATTATTATTATTATTATTATTAGAAGTAGTAGTAGTATTATTATAAATGACCAATATATATGACACTTTTGATAATAATATTTACTTGTTAAGTTATTTTATGAATTTTTAAGTTGAATTGCTTGTGAGATAAATTTATTTTAAATTTAATATTATTAGTGTTTTATCATTTAAATTTTAAATTTTATTTCTTAATTGTAAATTTCAAATTTGTGTTTTTTAAAATTTATATTGGAAAGTAGAGGGAAAAAAAGAAATTATTAAGACTATCATTTTGTAATCTTTTTAAAAGAAATTGAAATTAACATGTAATTATGAAATTATGAAAATGTGGGAACAAGTCTAATCTCCATACATTGGGAAAAATTTTATAAAAAATAATTAATAAATTTAAATTTAAATAAGGGTAAAAATGTCAAAAAGTAAACATATTTATAGTGTGAATGCACCATTCTGGCCATTATGGTCAAAATTTGTGCGAGAATTATGTTTTTTTTGGTGAAGTTTGTGGTTTCTTTTCCATGTTTAACTATGAAATCATCAATAATTAATCTCACTAATTATTTTCAATGTCTTGGAAACATAATTGAAGAATATATTTAATTTAAGTTAAAAGACAAAAATGTCCAAAAATAAACTAGTTTATCGTTTGAACATGCCATTTTATCATTCTGATCAAAATATGACCAATTTTTTATGGCCAAAAGAATTTGTCCAATTCTATAAATAAATAATTATTCTAAATAGTTCTTCTTGGCCTATGAAGACTCATCACTCTTTCTATAAATTTCTCAATTGAAGTTAATTTTTTCTCATGTATCTTTTTATAAGAGGAATTATAGTATAATATCCTTTTGAAAAGTCTTTTATTTTAAGAAAAAATCTTTGTTGCATGACCTTTCTTTCTTATATCGATATACTTTGTCTTTCTCTTCCACTTCTTTTTGGATGAAGTAGAATTATATACGCAAATATATGTAATATCAAATGTTGACATTCACTGATAATAATAGAGGGGTACACACTATTTTCTTTTATATTATAAATTGATAGATGTGAAGAAGTAGAAGAAAAAGGAAAAAGAAGAAAAGTGAAATCCTGAAGTTCATTGTTATTGGTTATATAAATGCTCAAATCTTTTTAAGTTTTAGGCAAAAGTTATAAATAGTTTTGGAAAATGAAAAGTTTTTTGTTTTTCATATTCCATGTACTTGAATGTATAATAATTTGAGGGATGTAATTTAAGGAGAGGTGATTAATTGATTAAGACATTTAAGTTTTTGAAAATATGAATTGAGAAATAGATTGTTCACCAAACATACAAAGTAAAGAAGCATAACTTAGTTTCCTCTTGCACAACAACAATATATTCAGTGAAATTTCACATATATGATCTATGGAGGGTGATATATACGCAGATTTTATTTTACCGTGTATAAATAGAGAGATTATTTCGGATAGTAAAGCATATAAAAACAAGTTTGAAAAAGAAATTCACAAGCAAAGTAGCAATATTGAAAGTAATAAGCAAACGAACAATAACAATAATAAATAATATGAAAATCAAAGCAAAGGAAATAACCGTCTATAAAAGATACAAAAAATAAGATAATGGAAAAGTAATAATAAAAACAGTCATACAAATAAAAAAAAAGTAGACAATATTCAATCTTCTATCATAATCCTCGACCTCCATATCCTCCTATCTAAGATCATGGTCATATTCACAATCTCTCCTCAAAGGAATATTAATTGAATCATAAAGTGGTACTGATTCCTCATTGTGATTTTGAATCATTCAACACAACCACCTCAAATTGATGAAACCAATTAATTTTGTCATCAGTTCCCAACCACATTTGAGAAACACATACTTCAAAATTGAGAATGAATTCAAAACTGAAGTGTTAAATGTTAATTATTCTTCAAATCCAAATTAAACCCAATTTATTCATCAAACCTATAATTCTTCTTTCTAAAAATACTTTTATTTTTCTAATATGCTCGAGCATTATTATATAGAGGAGTGTAGCCAGGTAAGATCGAAGGTTATTAATTTTTATTTTTTTCATATACATCAACTTAGTAGATGTTGAATCTTTCTATTAGTATAATTTATTTTTTATATATATTTTAAATCATCGTAATAAAAATCTTTAATTCTACTCTATGATCAGAGAATTAAAAATGGAAAAAATGAAAAAAAGTATTACCTAAATGAGAGGGCAATAGAGAAATGGTAAGGATGATAGCCATTTTGATTCTTGTATTATTGCATAATAATTACTGTTTTTGTCTCTGTGTTATTTAATCATATGCACATTTAATCTTTAATTATTTGAAGTGTTCAATCTTGATTCTTAAAGTTAACAAAAGTTAACTATTTATTATTTTTAAATATACGAAATAAAATCTGCAATCTTGGTTCTTAAAAGTTAACAAAAGTTAAGTATTTATTATTTTAAAATATACAAAATAAAATCTAAAATTGTTAGAATTTTTCACACAATGAAGTAGATAATATTTAATGTTTTTTTTTTAAAAAAGTGAGATATATCATTTTATTTTGAAATCTTAAATATTATAAAAATAATTAAATAATAATGTTCCAAATTATGAAAAGAAGCATTCAAGTAACGGGTAAAGTAGTTAGATCTCTTTAATGAAAGATTTAATACGTCAAATTATCTTCTTTTTCTTCATTTGTTAAATTTATTTGAAAAATAAATAAAATAATCAATCTATATTTCACATATCACATATCACATGACAACTTTATACGTTGTATAAATAAAATAATCAATCTATATTTCACATATCACATGACAACTTTATACTTTGTATAAATTATTATTTATTACAGTAAAATCTTGATTCTTAAATATGTTCAAACATAAATTCATTTATAAATCAATTTATTAAAACATAGGAAACTACACAAGTAATCCTCATTTCAAACATAAATTCATTTATAAATCAATTTATTAAAACATAGGAAATTAAACAAGTAATCCTCATTTCAAGAAATTAAAATAAAAAAAGACAAAAAAAAATCATAAATTTTAGAGACATACGTCTATAGGTAGAGTACATTGACAATAAACGACGTTGTCTTCATCTGCACAATTTGCTTCACAGACTTTGGAAACTCCAAATCGTCCAGAGCAAAAAGCTTTGCGTGTTATATCACTTCGAACGTACTAATATATATATATATATATATATATATATAACAAAGTAATGAAATCAAATTTTTTTCGTTATAAAGCAAAATAAACATACGAAGAAGTTAAAGGTTAGTACAATGAATAATATATCTGAACTCATAATTTTAAAAATAAAAAGTTAGTAAACAAATTTAAACTTCAAATCAAAAAGAGTTTACCTAACGCAATGGCAATAAGAACGAGAAAGATCAACAAAATTTTTGAAGAAATTGTCACTCTTTTAATTATAAAAGAAAAAATGACACAACATGACATCTCCTTTTACTAATTGGCAACATATAGCTATCTTTTATTTTTTTGACAAAAAAAGGTTTTTAAAAATCAATTTTGTAGTCCACATATTGAAAAGTTTCTTTTTAATTAAATTAATAATTTCAAAAGGTGGCAGCATGATGTCCCTTTTTATTGGAAAGTGGTTTTTCTCCTTTTTTTTCTTCTTTTCCGTCGATATACAATTCTTTTTAATCATGTTTTATTTATTGATTATCTTCTTCATTATTTTGAATAAAAGATGATTTATTTTCTTGTTTATTAGTTTTACATATTGTATTCTTTTAAAAACATTCGTCATAGTGTATTTTTTCTCTTTCGCTCATAAATTCTTGATGATTTGTTGATATTTACCCGTCAATTTTTCTAATTGTTAGCCTATGTTTTATCCCTCTTATATTGTTGTTGTTGTTGTTGTTATTTTTTTTTGGGGGGGGGGGGGGGAGGGGGCGGTTGTTTGATTCTTAATTCAAGGTTATATCTAATTAAGATAAAAAAAAATATTATGTAATAGTTTATAATTGTGGGTATCAATTGTCATTTTTAAGAAAGTTATCCTAGGGATTATTCATAAAAATGGAGATTCTGATTCTAAATTTGTGGATTCTCTATCTCTAAAATTTTATAGCTATCTAAGTTCTTATTGTTATCCGATTCGACTTGTGTGTTGTCTATTGAGAATTTTATATTTCATGTGCAATCCTCATTTTTTTGATGAACGAATCTAAAATGTATACAAATTTTGAGAGAATGAATACACGGATATGCATACATGAATGCAATACATACATGATGTTCATGATTAAAAGTAATTTTTTCAATGCAATGTATACTATAAACGTATATCAATACTAAATGAATGAATACATTTTTCTACCTCTATACAATTATCAAATATACAATTGAATTTTTTATTATCAAATAACGAACGAAAAAATATACGAAAAATATAATTTACGTTTTTAGGCGGTTACTGTATTGTATGTATAATTTTATATGTTTCCGCTATTTTTATTGTTTAGTGGTATTGGTTATACAAGAAAAACAAAAAAAAAACTATTAAAATGTCATTATTAATTTTGGTCATTTTGTGCTTATTTTTTATTTGTCTATTAAATGCTAATTAATGTTGGGCTATTTATTGATAATAATAACTATCAGTTGTATATATATATGTCATTTCCAATAATTAAAAAAAAAGTAGTGATCGATGTACGTAGTATGTAGACACCTTTTATGTGGTTATACATATACTAGATATCAGGTGCCCGCGTCAGCATAGACTCAACCTATGTTAATTTTTTTTATTATGTGACACAAATGAAATTTGAAATAGCAAACTAAATTTTCATGTGTTTTTTAAAAAATTATTATTAATTGTTAATTTATATACTTTTTACATCATTTTCGAATAATATATGTTGCTCTATTTGTTTCATTGTATGTGATACAAGTGATTTTAGGAAAATCAACAAAAAATCTTTTATGGTTCTCACATATTTTTAGTTGTCATTTTACTGTGATTCATAGTACTTGTTAGTTCTTACGTTATTTTCAAATATGTGCAACCTTTTTTGTTTCGATAAAAATAAGAGAGTCAACCAAATTGCATTATGTTTTTTAACTATGTTTTTCTAAAAATATCTTAAATTGTTACATTGCTTTTAAGCTTCTTTTTTTTAATGTAATTTCAAATATGTAACAAATTAGAAATTGAAATGGAGAATTAAAGTTTTCAAATAGTCGTTTTGGGCAGCAGACTTCAATTCTGGAAAAACTGGCAGAAGCGACGGACCCCACGACGGACCGTCATGGGCACGACGGACCGTCGTAGGGTCTCGTTTCAAAACACTTAGAAATTCTGAAATTGGGTACTGAAAATCGACTCTCTGAACTTCGTGACGGAGTGGCAGGACGGACCGTTGCAGGCTCGACGGCCCGTCACAGGCCATTCACTTAAAATCGAGTTTCTGTAGCATGTGACGGACAGTAGGACGGACCGTCGCAGGCACGACGGCCCGTCACGGGCTACGCAATCCCAGGCTGGGTCGGATTTCTGTTAATTTATTTAAGGGGCGTTTTGGACTATTTCCTGCTTTAATTATAAAGTGGTGGGTTAATGTTAATAAGTCTAATTACTTGGGGGTTAAAAGAGGTAACCTTAAGTTAACTAGTGGGTTATTATTGCCATCTTTTACACTTAATTATATGTTAATTAGGGTAAAAGAAAGAGGGTTTGAATAAGAAAAATAAGAAAGAACAAAGAGAGACAGAAAAAGAAAGAGAACGAGTATAGAGAGAGAGAAATGAAGAGGATAGCAAGGATTTTGAGAAGATAGCTTGTTGATCGCAATTCTTCGGTGGAGGTAGGTTATGGTTTTTATGCTATTTCGTAGTAAACTCTTAATAGCGAATGATATGTATTGGGTAGTATTGTAAAGTCTTCTATATGCTTAATTGTATGCTTGCATGATGTGATTATATATGATTGTGATAAAATAAGCATGATGAGGTTGTTGAATCTTAAAACTTAAAACCTCATTGTTAATGATGATGCCTTGGTATAAAAGAAGGCTTGATGAATAAAAGTAGTGAGATTAGGAGATCGGGTGCCACGTTCCGGTACCAGGATAGAGTATGGATCGGGTGTCACATTCCGACACCAGGATAGAATATGGATCGGGTGCCACGTTCCGGTACCAGGATAGAATATGGATCGGGTGTCACGTTCCGGCACCAGGATAGAATATGGATCGGGTGCCACGTTCCGGTACCAGGATAGTATATGAGGATCGGAGTGTCACGTTCCGACACCAGGATAGTATATTGAGGAGCGGAGTATTACGTACCGACACGAGGGGAATAAAGATAATGAATCTTGAAAGATGTTGATATATTCAATCTAATGAACCGAATTCCCAAATGAGTATGGTATTGAGGCTTGAGTCCTCGTGTGTGAACTTGACGGTAATTGTTAATGATATAGTACTTGCTGTTGCTACATGTTGAGTATCATAGTTGATTTTATGATATTACTTGATATATATTGTTTCTATTTTGAGTTGGCCGATGATATCTACTCAATACCCGTGTTTTGTACTGACCCCTACTTTTATGTTTTTCTTGTTATTTGTGGAGTGCAGCAAACGTGCCGTCGTCTTCAACTCAACAGTAATTCTAGCCAGTCTCCGTCACACCGGATCTTCAGGATGAGCTAACGCTTCTAGCTTGGACTGGATCTTCTCCTTCCTGTCTTGATGCCTTGAACTTCCGGCATGGACTAGCTTTTATTTGTTTTAGCTTTTTAGAATACTCTTAGTTTAGTACTTGATCATAGATGTTCTTGTGGTGATGACTTCTAGATTTTGGGAATGATAATAGTTATTGATTTTATTTATGAGTTTAAGTCTTCCGCATTACTTTCTGTTAATATTATACTGAAATGTTAGAGTTTAGATTGGTTGGTTCGCTCACATAGGAGGGTAAGTGTGGGTGCCAGTCGCGGCCCGGATTTGGGTCGTGACCATTGCTTTTAAGCTTCTTTTTTTTAATGTAATTTCAAATATGTAACAAATTAGAAATTGAAATGGAGAATTAAAGTTTTCAAATCATTATATTTCATTTTTAATATATGACTCCCTCCTTTTAGATTTATATGGATTTATTTTTTGTTTTCATTTCGAAAAGAAAATAACTTCTGAATTTTGATTTTTCTATATAGCATATTTAAGATCACAAAATTAAAAGATATTTCATTACACAAAATTTAAATATACATATAATTTTTTGTTTTAATTTGATTGATTCCACCTAATATTATACTTGATATATAATTATTAAGAGCGAAGCGTAATAATAATTTATTTACTTTTATATAATAAATAGAAATCACAATAATTCATAAAAAATATATAGAAATAACAAAAATGATGTAATACTAATAAAAATACTAAAGATCTAGAACTATTTAATTTTCTTGTTATCATTCTTGGTAGATTTTTGTTTGCATGAAGTTACATTTTTACCTTTGATCATCATTCACTTAAGTTAATTATTATTGATAGATTTTTGTTAGTATGAAATTATATTTTTATTCTTGGTTGTCTTAAATAAAAATATATCATCCTGTTCATTTTTATTTTTATTTGTAAAGTTACTTTTTAATTTTTTTCTATAATTTCAATTTAATATATATTATTAATTTTATCACACTTATTTGTTTTCAAGTATATTAATTTGAACTAAAATAAAGATGCAAATAGTTAATTCATGATAAATTTTTCTATAAAAAGTAAACATTTTTGATAAGCATAATGAATTGAAAAAAAATTGAGAATTAAATTAAAACAATAGTAAAATAGAGTAATAATAAACTCACAAAAGAAAAGAAAGTGAAGTAATAACAAAATAAGTTAATGGTAATAACAATAACTTATGATGTTTCTAGAACTATTTAAATCATTCTGGTACATTTTTGTTAGTGTGAAATTACATTTTTGCCCTTGGTCATTATTCACTTCACATATAAAAGATGTTTCAAGAAATATTTATTATTTTCTGTAACGACCCGTATAGTCATTTCGAGCAGTAGATTATTTTTGATTAAAACTGACTAGGTCGACGGATCACGCGACGGACCGTCATGGTCACGACGGACCGTCATGGACTCCGTCGTCCCGTACTTGTGTAATTCTCCTGTTGTTTCCCTGCACTACCCTCGACGACAGGTAGGAAGAACCGTCATAGGCACGACGGTCCGTCGAGAGTCTTCGTGCCAAAACACTTAAACTCTGAAATTTGGGTTATGGGATCAACTCTCTGAACTTCGCGACAAATATGCAGCACGGACCGTCGCAGGCACGACGGACCGTCACAGACCTTTTTACTGAAGTTGAGTCTCTGAACTCTGTGACGACCCTGTAGGACAGACCGTCGCAGGCACGACGGGCCGTCACGAGCGGCGTAACCTCGACTGGATCGGATTTCTGCTAAAAGTTTTAAGGGGTGTTTTGGACTATTTATGACAAACTGTATGAAATTAGTGGGTAAGTTTAATAACTTATTTACTTGGGGGTTAAAGGAGGTAAATTAAAATAACTAATGGGTTACTTTTATCATAAGGAATTATATGATAATTAGGGTAAAAGAAAAAGAATCTGGAGAAGAAAAAGAAAAAGAAGAGAAAGAACGAACGCGCGAGAGAGGGAGAAACGAAGAGGAAAGCAGAAAGGCATTGAGAAAAAGCTTGCTTGATCATGATTCTTCGGTGGAGGTAGGTTATGGTTTATGCTATTTCATAGTAAACTCTAAATAGCAATTGATATGTATTGGGTGGTATTGTAAAGTCTTCTATATGCTTAATTGTGTTGTTGCATGTTGTGATTATGTAAATGGTGATGGATTATAATGATGATACTGTGGAATCTTAAAAACCTTATATCCACTCTATTAATGATGATGCCTTGATATAAAAGAAGGCTTGATGAACATAAAGAAAGAGGTTAATGGATCGGGTGTCACGAACCGACACGTAGTATTAGGGGATCGGGTGTCACGAACCGACACGTAGTATTAGGGGATCGGGTGTCACGAAACGACACGTAGTATTAGGGGATCGGGTGTCACGAACCGACACGTAATATTAGGAGATCGGGTGTCACGAACCGACATGTAGTATTAGGGGATCGAGTGTCACGAACTGACACGTAGTATTAGGGGATCGGAGTGTCACGTTCCGACACAAGAGGAATAAAGAGAATGAATCTTTTGAATTATGGTAATATACTCAAACTTAAAGAACCTTTTTCCCAAATGCGTATGGTGTGGAGTCTTGAGTCCTCATGGGTGTGCTTGGTGTTATTGACAATGGTTCTTGTACTTGTTGTTGTCACCTGTTAAGTATTGTAGTTGATTTTATACTATTATTTGATATATATCCCTTTCTATTTTGAGTTGGCCGATGATACCTACTCAGTACGTGTTCCTTGTACTGACCCCTACTTGTATTTTTCTCTTTGTTATTTGTGGAGTGCAGCAAACGTACCATCGACTTCAACTCGTCCGAAACTCTAGCAAGTCTTCAGTATATCAGAATTCAGGGTGAGCTACTGTTTCTAGCTCGGACTGGACTCTCTCCTTTATGTCTTGATGTCTTGAAGTTCGGACATGGACCATCTCTTTTATTTATTTTAGTTTCTTAAATACTCTTAGAATTAGAAATTTGAGGATAGATGTTCTTAGTGTGATGACTTCCAGATTTTGGGAATAATAAGTATTGAGTTTTAGAAGTTATTTAATCGATTTTCGTTAATGAGTTTTAAGTCTTCCGCATTATATTTTGTTAATTATGGTTGAAATATTGACAAATGTTGGGGTTTTGGATTTGTTGGTTCGCTCACATAGGAGGATAAGTGTGGGTGCCACTCGCGGCTCGTTTTGGGTCGTGACAAACTTGGTATCAGAGCATTAGGTTCGTTGGTCTCATCACACAAGAACGAGTCTAGTAGAGTCTTGAGGAACGACAGGGGGACGCCTTTACTTTTCTTTGAGAGGCTATAAGACTTTAGGAAAATTCCATTCTTTCTTTCTTTCGTGCTATTACTTGGATCCAATTGGTATCTAGGTGATACAAATTGGTATCTGACCATCTTCACTCTGTTTCGCAGATGGTTAGAACTAGGGCAACAACTGCGCCAACACCAACACCGGCAAGACAGGGTGCGTCTGAGCCAACCACTGGGCTGTAGCTCGAAGAGGAGCAGTGGCAAGAGGCCGTGGTAGAGGTCGTGGGAGGACGTCCTCTAGAGGAAGAGGACAAACACCTGGTCCAGCTAGTACTAGGGCGGTGACTCCTCCACCGACTGATTAGGTAGTAAGAGAGGGTGAGGAAGGGGAAAATGAGCAAGTGCAAGATGAGGAATTACCACCCCAACCTATCCCAGAGATGATTAACCAGGTTCTTGCTTATCTTAGCGGGTTATCTGATCAAGGCCAGACACCTCCAGTGTTTTCTGCAGCAGCACCTCAGGTTCTGGAGTACAACATGCAGCTGCTGTGGCTCCCCGCATGGATGCCTTATTGGAAATAGGCACATTTCCTCGGTTAACTACAGGGCCTATAATGACAAGTGATCAACATGAACTTTTCACTAAGTTCTTGAAGTTGAAACCTTTAGTCTTCAAGGGTGCTGAATCTGAGGATGCTTATGATTTTCTGGTCGATTATCATGAACTGCTACATAAGATGGGCATAGTAGAGCGATTTGGCGTTGAGTTTGTGACCTATCAGTTTCAGGGGAACACCAAAATGTGGTGGCGGTCATATGTTGAGTGTCAACCGGCACAGGCACCACCTATGACTTGGGCATCATTCTCTAGCTTATTAATGGAGAAGTATTTACCCCAGACTTTGAGGGATAGGAGGAGGGATGAGTTCCTGAGCCTGGAGCAAGGCCGGATGTCGGTTACTGCTTATGAGGCTAAGTTTCGTGCATTATCCAGGTATGCCACCCAACTTTGCTTCAGTTCACAAGAGCGAATTCGCCGTTTTGTGAAGGGATTGAGGTCAGATTTGCAGATCCCAGCCTTACAGGTAGCTGCTGCAGCAAAATCCTTTCAGGAAGTGGTAGATTTTGTGATAGAAGTGGAGGGGGTGAAGCCAGACGACTTCACCATGGCATCAACAACTATGAAATTTCGTAAGGGAGGTGAGTTTAGTGGTTTTTAATCCAGAGGGCAGAGTTCAGGAGGTTATCCAGCACGACCTATCCAGTCTTCACTGCAGGATGTAGCTGGGGGTCCACCGCAGACCGGTCAACATTTCTCTGAGTTTGGAGGTTATCCCCAGACTCCGTCGTTCTCACAGAGACCTATGCTTGACTCGAGAGAGTGTTATAGATGTGGAGAGACTGGACATATTAGGAGGTTTTGTCCAAAACAGAGTTACAGACCCCCAATAGTTAGAGGTAAAGGTGGTCATGGGAGAGGCCGCCATTCTGGAGGACGTGGTGGTCACCAAACCAACCGGGGTGGAGGGCAAGCCGGAGCTACTGCAGCACAGCATGGTAGAGGCAACGGACAGACAGGTGATAGGGCCCATTGTTATGCTTTCCCCGGGAGGTCTGAAGCAGAGACATCTGATGTTGTTATCACAGGAAATCTTTTGGTTTGTGATTGCATGGATTCTGTATTATTTGATTCTGGATCCACATTTTCATATGTATCTTCCTCATTTGCTACTGGTCTTGATTTACATTGTGATTTGCTTTACATGCCTATTCGTGTCTCTACTCCTGTGGGTGAGTTTGTGATAGTTGAGAAGGTGTATAGGTCTTGTCTTGTGACTTTTGTGGGGAGCAATACTCATGTAGACTTGATTATCCTAGAAATGGTTGATTTCGATGTGATTCTGGGTATGACTTGGCTTTCTCCAAATTTTGCAATCTTAGATTGTAATGCTAAAACTGTAACGTTGGCCAAGCCTGGGACAGATCCGTTAGTGTGGGAGGGTGACTACACTTCCACTCCAGTTCGTATCATCTCCTTTCTTCGTGCTAAGAGAATGGTTAGTAAAGGGTGTTTAGCTTTCTTGGCAAACCTCAGGGATGATACTACCCAAGTACCTTCAATTGAGTCTGTTTCGATAGTCCGTGAGTTTCTGGATGTGTTTCCTGCAGACCTTCTTGGTATGCCACCGGATAGAGATATTGATTTCTGTATTGACCTGCAGCCGGGTACTCGCCCCATTTCCATACCCCCTTATAGAATGGCTCCCGCGGAGTTAAGGGAGTTAAAGGCACAACTTCAAGAGTTGTTAGGAAAAAGCTTTATTAGACCAAGTGCATTCCCTTGGGGTGCTCCTGTTTTGTTTGTGAAGAACAAGGATGGATGTTTTCGGATGTGTATAGACTACAGACAACTGAATAAGGTAACTATTAAGAACAAGTATCCTCTTCCTCGCATCGATGATTTGTTCTATCAGTTACAAGGTGCTTGTACCTTCTCAAAAATAGAGTTGAGATCTGGTTATCATCTATTGAAAATACGGGCAACGGATGTGCCAAAGGCTGCTTTTCGGACCAGGTATGGGCATTATGAGTTCTTAGTAATGTCTTTTGGGCTTACGAATGCCCCTGCTGCTTTCATGAGCTTGATGAACGTGATTTTTAAGCCATATCTGGATCTCTTTGTCATCGTATTCATTGATGATATACTGGTATACTCAAAGAGTAGGAAAGAAAATGAGGAGCACTTGAGAATTGTATTGGAAATGTTGAGGGAGAAAAAGCTTTATGCAAAATTCTCCAAGTGTGAGTTTTGGCTAGATTCAGTGTCCTTCTTGGGGCATGTGGTTTCTAAGGATGGAGTTGAGGGAGAAAAAGTTTTATGCCAAATTCTCCAAGTGTGAGTTTTGGCTAGATTCAGTGTCCTTCTTGGGCATGTGGTTTCTAAGGATGGAGTGATGGTGGATCCTTCTAAGATTGAAGCAGTGAAGAGTTGGGTAAGACCTACTAATGCTATAGAGGTAAGGAGCTCTGTTGGTTTAGCTAGCTACTACCATCGATTTTTCAAGGGATTTTCCTCTGTTGCTTCCCAATTGACAAATTTGACTAAGCAGAGTGTTCCATTTGTATGGTCGGACGAATGTGAAGAAAGCTTTCAGAAACTCAAGACCTTGTTGACCACTGCACCAATTCTTACCCTGCCAGTGGAAGGTAAGAATTTCATTTTTTATTGTGATGCATCCTATTCTGGTTTGGGTGCAGTGCTAATGCAAGAGAAGAATGTAATTGCTTAAGCTTCGAGGCAATTAAAGGTGCATGAACGTAATTATCCGATCCATGATTTGGAGTTGGCTGCAGTAGTGTTTGCATTAAAGCAATGGAGACATTATATATATGGGGTTAAGTGTGAAGTCTATACGGATCATCGTAGTTTACAATATGTCTTTACTCAGAAAGATTTGAATTTGAGACAGAGGAGATGGATGGAACTACTGAAGGACTATGATATCACTATCTTGTATCACCCAGGAAAAGCTATTGTTGTGGCAGATTCTTTAAGTAGAAAAGCAAGGATCATGGGAAGTCTAGCTCACTTACAGGTTTCTAGACGCCCATTGGCTAGGGAGGTAACTCTGGCTAATGACTTTATGAGGCTGGAAGTACTAGAGGGGGGAGGATTGTTGGCCTGTGTGGAGGCAAGATCTTCCTTTCTTGACAAGATTAAGGGAAAACAGTTTACTGATGAGAAACTGATCAGAATTCGAGATATAGTATTACGAGGAGAAGCCAAAGAGGCAAAAATTGATGAGGAAGGCGTTTTGAGAATTAAGGGAAGGGTATGTGTGCCCCGCGTCGATGATTTGGTCCACACTATTCTTACAGAGGCTCATAGTTCAAGGTATTCTATACATCCTGCTGCAACCAAGATGTATCATGACCTAAAGCAACATTTCTGGTGGAGTAGGATGAAGCGTGACATTGTTGATTTTGTTGCTCAATGCCCGAACTGTCAGCAGGTAAAGTATGAACACCAGAGGCCTGGGGGGACACTTCAGAGAATGCCCATTCCTGAGTGGAAGTGGGAGAGAATTGCAATGGACTTCGTGGTTGGTCTTTCAAAGACAATGGGTAAGTATGACTTCATTTGGGTAATTGTTAACAGATTAACTAAGTCTGCTCATTTCATTCCGGTCAAGGTGACTTACAATGCAGAGAAGTTAGCCAAACTTTATATCTCAGAAATTGTTCGATTGCATGGAGTTCCACTTTCCATCATATCAGATAGAGGTACGCAGTTTACTTCTAAGTTTTGGAAAACATTGTATGCTGAATTAGGTACTAGGTTGGATCTTAGTACTGCATTTCACCCTCAGACCGACGGTCAGTCTGAGCGAACGATCCAGGTGTTGGAAGATATGCTTCGTGCATGTGTGATAGAATTTGGTGTTCATTGGGATAACTTCTTACCCTTAGCAGATTTCTCATACAATAATAGCTATCACTCAAGTATTTATATGGCCCCATTTGAGGCACTGTATGGGAGGAGATGTAGGTCTCTCATTGGTTGGTTTGATGCATTTGAGGTAAGACCATGGGGTACCGATCTTTTGAGGGAGTCATTAGATAAAGTAAAATTCATTAAGGAAAAGCTTCTAGCCGCTCAGAACAGGCAGAAAGAATATTCAGATCGAAAGGTTAGGGACTTGGATTTTATGGAGGGTGAGCAAGTCTTGCTGAAGGTTTCGCCCATGAAAGGGGTGATGCGGTTTGGTAAGCGAGGTAAGCTTAGTCCAAGGTACATTGGTCCATTTGAAGTTTTGAAGCGCGTGGGGGAGGTGGCTTATGAATTGGCATTGCCTCCAGGACTCTCAAAAGTGCACCCGGTATTTCATGTGTCTATGCTGAAAAGATACCATGGGGATGGAAACTACATCATTCATTGGGATTCAATCCTTCTTGATGAGAGTTTGTCTTATGAGGAGGAGCCTGTTTTTATTTTAGATAGAGAAGTCCACAAGTTGAGATCAAGGGAGATTGCATCCATCAAGGTTCAATGGAAGAATCGGCCAGTCGAAGAGTCCACTTGGGAGAAGGAGGCCGATATGCAAGAAAGATATCCACACCATTTTACGGATTCAGGTATTCTTTCTCGCCCTTGGCTTTCTTCTTATGATCGTTCGGGGACGAATGATGGGTAAATTGGTATCTATTGTAACGACCTGTTTAGTCGTTTCGAGCAGTACTTGTGTAATTGGGTCGACGGATCACGCGACAGACCGTCATGGTCACGACAGACCGTCATGGACTCCGTCATCCCGTACTTGTGTAATTCTCCTATTGTTTCCCTGCACTACCCTCGACGACAGGTAGGACGAACCGTCATAGGCACGACGGTCCGTCGAGAGTCTTCGTGTCAAAACACTTAAACTCTGAAATTTGGGTTATGGGATCAACTCTCTGAACTTCGCGACAAAATTGCAGCACGGACCGTCGTAGGCACGACGAACTGTCACAGACCTTTTTACTAAAGTTGAGTCTCTGAACTCTGTGACGACCCTACAAGACGGACCGTCGCAGGCACGATGGTCCGTCACGACCGGCGTAACCTCGACTGGTTCGAATTTCTGCTAAAAGTTTTAAAGGGTGTTTTGGACTATTTATGACAAACTGTATGAAATTAGTGGGTAAGTTTAATAAGTTATTTACTTGGGGGTTAAAGGAGGTAAATTAAAATAAATAATGGGTTACTTTTATCATAAGGAATTATATGATAACTTGGGTAAAAGAAAAAGAATCTGGAGAAGAAAAAGAAAAAGAAGAGAAAGAACGAACGAGCGAGAGAGGGAGAAACGAAGTGGAAAGCAGAAAGGCATTAAGAAATAGCTTGCTTGATCACGATTCTTCGGTGGAGGTAGGTTATGGTTTATGCTATTTCATAGTAAACTCTAAATAGCGATTGATATGTATTGGGTGGTATTGTAATGTCTTCTATATGCTTAATTGTGTATTTGCATGTTGTGATTCTGTAAATGGTGATGGATTATAATGATGATACTGTGGAATCTTAAAAACCTTATATCCACTCTATTAATGATGATGCCTTGATATAAAAGAAGGCTTGATGAACTAAAAGAATGAGGTTAATGGATCGGGTGTCACGAACCGACACGTAGTATTAGGGGATCGGGTGTCACGAACCGACACGTAGTATTAGGGGATCGGGTGTCACGAACCAACATGTAGTATTAGGGGATCGGAGTGTCACGTTCCGACACAAGAGGAATAAAGAGAATGAATCTTGAAATATGGTAATATACTCAAACTTAAAGAACCTTTTCCCCAAATGATTATGGTGTGGAGGCTTGAGTCCTCATGGGTGTGCTTGGTGTTGTTGACAATGGTTCTTGTACTTGTTGTTGTCACCTGTTAAGTATTGTAGTTGATTTTATACTATTATTTGATATATATCACTTTCTATTTTGAGTTGGCCGATGATACCTACTCAGTACGTGTTCCTTGTACTGACCCCTACTTGTTTTTTTCTCTTTGTTATTTGTGGAGTGCAGCAAACGTACCATCGACTTCAACTCGTCAGCAACTCTAGCCAGTCTTCAATATATCAGAATTCAGGGTGTTCTACTGTTTCTAGCTCGGACTGGACTCTCTCCTTTACGTCTTGATGTCTTGATGTTCGGACATGGACCATGTCTTTTATTTATTTTAGTTTCTTAAATACTCTTAGAATTAGAAATTTGAGGATATATGTTCTTAGTGTGATGACTTCCAGATTTTGGGAATAATAAGTATTGAGTTTTAGAAGTTATTGAATCGATTTTCGTTAATGATTTTTAAGTCTTCCGCATTATATTTTGTTAATTATGGTTGAAATATTGGCAAATGTTGGGGTTTTGGATTTGTTGGTTCGCTCACATAGGAGGATAAGTGTGGGTGCCACTCGCGGCTCGTTTTGGGTCGTGACAAACTTGGTATCAGAGCATTAGGTTCGTTGGCCTCATCACACAAGAACGAGTCTAGTAGAGTCTTGAGGAACGGTAGGGGGACGCCTTTACTTTTCTTTGAGAGGCTATAGGACTTTAGGAAAATTCCATTCTTTCTTTCGTGCTATTACTTAGATCCAATTGGTATCTAGGTGATACAAATGGGTATCTGACCATCTTCACTCTGTTTCGCAGATGGTTAGAACTAGAGCAACAACTGCGCCAACACCAACACCGACATAATTATGTTGGTTCGCTCACATAGGAGGATAAGTGTGGGTGCCACTCGCGGCTCGTTTTGGGTCGTGACATTTTTCTAAATAGATTTTTGTTAGCAAGAAATTATATTTTTGCCCTTGATCGTCTTCCCACTTCACTCTTCTATATATATACTAGATATTAGGTGACGCGCCAATGCGGGCCCAACGTATGCTAGTTTTTTTCTTCGAATTATGTGATACAAATGAAATTTGAAAAAAGTAAACTAAATTTGATATATGTGTTTTTCTTAAAAATATTACGAATTGTTAATCTATGTACCTTTTATGTTAATTTTCAAATAATATATGTTACTCCATCTCTTCATTTTATATGATACAAGTGATTTTAGGAAAGTCAATGAAATTTCTTATATGATTTTCACATATTTTTAATTGTCATTTTACCGTGGTTCGTAATACATTTTAGTTCTTACGTCATTTTCAAACAATATATGCAATTTTTTTGTTTCGATAAAAATAAGGAATAAACCAAATTTCATTACGATTTTTAATTATGTTTTTCTAAAAATAACTTAAATTGTTACATTGAGATTTTAAGCTCTTTTTAATGTAATTTTTAAATATGTAAATGATTAGAAATTAAAACGAAGAATTAAAAGTTTTCAAATCATTATATTTTTGTATTAAAATATTCAAATCTTTAAAACTCTATATATATGCACAAATTAATAGAAGGAAATCGAAAGATTTTTTTAAAATATGAATATTTTTCAGTTTTAATATATGATTCCTCCTTTTCGCTTTATATAAACTTATTTTTTTATTTCATCTCAAAAAGAAAATAACGTTTGAATTTTAATTTTTTTATATAGCATATTTAAGATCACAAATCTAAAAATATTTTAATACACAAAATTTAAATAAACATATAAATTTTAATTTTATTTTTGACTGATTCCACCTAATATTATACTTGATATATAATTATTAAGAGCTAATCATAATCATAATTTATTTACTTTCATATAATAAATAGATATCACAATAATTCATAAAAAGTGGAGAAATAAGAAAAATGAGGTAATACAAATAATAATAACTAAAGATGCTTTTAGAAGTATTTAATTTTCTTGTTATCATTCTTGTTAGATTTTTATTTGCATGAAGTTACATTTTTTTAACCTTTGATCATCATTCACTTTATATATAGAAAGATATTTCTAGAATTATTTATCCTTGATAGATTTTTGTTAGAATGAAATTACATTTTTATTCTTGGTTGTTTTTAATATAAATATATCATTTTATTCATTTATATTTGTAAAGTTACTTTTAACATCTTTTTTATTTTATTTTAATGTAATATATATTATTAATTTTATTACACTCATTTATTTTTAAGTATTATACTTAGAGCCAAAATAAATATGGAAATAATTAATTCATGATGAATTATTATATAAAAAGTAGGCATTTTTATAAGCATAATGAATAGAAAAAATATTAAAAACTAAACTAAAGTAAAATAGATAAATAGTAAAATAGAGTAATAATAAAATAGATATCACAATAACTCACAAAAGAAAGAAAGTAAAGTAATAACAAAATAAGTTAATGGTAATAACAATAACTTAATATTGTTAGATTTTTGTTAGTGTGAAAAATCACATTTTTGCCCTTGATCATTATTCATTCTATATTTAGAAAAAGAGATTTCGAGAATTTTTTATTATCTTTCTTAATAGATTTTTGTTAGAATGAAATTATATTTTTACCCTTGGTCGTCCTCCCACTTCACACTTCTATATAATATATAATATAATATTATACTAGATTACTGAAGGCCCGTTCACGGGCCCAATATAATTAACAATTTTTTTTTCAATTTCAAGTTAAAAAAGTTATCCAAATCAATATCTTATTTTATTATAGTCTCTAAAGTTTTCTAATATTTAAAAAAATTACAACATCTCCACTCGATTACATTCCTATCCTCAGTATCTCCTCTCGGATACATTCCTATTCTCTCTTGAATACATCGTTATCCCATCTTGAATACATACTATCCTCTCTTGGATACATCTCTCCCCTCTATGATACATCCATATTCTCTCTCAAGTACTCCCCTCCCCTCTCGAATTCACCCGTGTGCTATGTGTCTGCAAGTTTCCTCAATAGCAATGTATCACGAACGATGTATCCACATGTATGCTGATTTATCTGAAATTATTCAATTCTAAGAAAAAATTGTAATTTGAAAAAAGTAGGGATATAATGTAATCAACTCTTTACACTATGAAAATTTATGAAAATTTTACTTTAAAATAATTTATATGACATATTTTTCTTTGTAGTCAATTATAAAAGAGTGATGTATATATTTAAATATCATTTTGACTTTAAAATATTCATTTTCTTCTTAGTGAGATGAATCATAGTCATATGAACATCTATGGTTTGTTTTAGACCACGAGTTTTAAAAGTGTTTTTTTCTTTTAAAAAAATCTTCATGTTAAGTTAAATTAAAATTATACAAATCGAAAGGGAGTGAGTACAAACTTTAGATCAATTTTATATTTATAAAAATTTAAGTTATTGTAACTATTTTTTCTTTTTTGACAAATTTAAATTGAAAATAATTCACAATTATTTTTATAGTATTTTTTAAAATACATATTCTATAGATAATAATAAAAAAATTTAATTTATATAAGGTAAGAAAGTATTTTAATTTTGAAATTTAAGTATTGATATCAATTGAGAAAACATTTATTGTTAAATTAAACACATTCATAATCTAATATTTAATGTGCTCCTTACTCTCGACGAATGAAACTAATTTATAGTGCTACTCACTATTATATGAAGGTCAATATGTAGTTTATCAATTGTGGAAATTTCATATGTATATGATATATAATTGTATGCCAAATTAATTTTTCTTTAAATATATTTATACAATTTCAAAATTTATCCGGTTAATTGGTTATGTGTTCTACTAAACTACAACTATGCACTCATTATTTTGTCATTTTTTATATTCTTACATAATCAACTCTATTATTATTTATCTCTTTGGAATTGTGATACTTTTGTTTTCTTATTTAAGTCACAATTTTTTAAGATAAAAAAAATAATATTTTGGAGATAAAATAAGAAAAAAGATTTACTAACCTACAACCACGATATCCACTTTGAAACCCAGCGACGAAGAAAATTTTAAAACTCTTAGTTGCGAAATAAGGGAGAAGGAGTGAAATAATTTCTAGAAAATAATGAAATGAGGGAAAAAAGAGTAATAAAGATTTAATGATTTAGTCTATATGGCAATGGAACTCTATTGACGTATAATGCGGAATTCACATGGCATTTAACAACTTCTGTTAACAAGAAAGACACTTTTGCCTAATAGTTTGACGGAAAGGGTAGTTGAGCCGAAATATAATTTAAGGGTAAATATAAACTATTTTGGATAGTTTAAGGATATCTTTTACCCTGTTTTATTAAACTGTATGAATATTTATGTTTAAAAAATATTGCATATAATTTAAAAGGAATTACATCATGATAGATGATAGGTTATATTGAATATGTTGTAGTAGCAATTAACATATATGAACTATTGAAATTGTATAAATATTTTTTACATTATTACAATCAAACAAATACAATGAATTTTTAAAAATAAAATAAAATAATTATGTGGGGCCACACATGAAATAAAACTTTTTGTGACTCTTGAAAAAAATTATTGGATTCTTCTAGAAAATTATTTTGACCACTAATAATGCAATTATAAAGTTATAACTTTGCCCATAAATAATATTTAAAATGACAATATTGCCATTCACAATTTAAAATATTATAATGCTCTCTCACATATATTCTTATTCCCTCTCGAATACATCCACCCTCTCTCGAATACATAGATATCCCCTCTTACATCCCTCCCATGAAGTAATATATATATATATATATATATATATATATATATATATATCATTAATAATATATCATACAATCAAGGAATGTATTCGAGAGCAATGAAAAGTTGAGATTTTTGTAATTAAGGAAATTTCTGGGATAGGATGTAATTAGCCTCTAAATATATGAGATTTCTATGTTTCATATAAATTTTTTTACAGTTTACAACTTCAATATATTTCTTAATAATATTTTGCATATGTTCATATGACATAAATGCGTCGTTTACAATTCAAATTGAAAAAGTTGAATTTCAAAAAAATATATGCAGCAAGAAAACAGAGAATTACATTAAATTATGAGTTAAAACGTTTCTTTAAAGTGTTTTTAGGAACAAAAATATTAACTATTTAAACACATTATAGTTTAAATTAGTTCAAAATTTTCTTTCAAAAACATGTCAAAACAAGCTTAGCATTTATTATTGTTTGTAAAAAGTTAATTAATTGAAACACTTCATTTTAACATAATTATAAAAATATCTTTATGGTTCAACTTTAAAAGTAAAGACTATTAGGTAGTGGAGCCTGATTAATTTTAGGTTTTCCTATTTATTCTCTATTTTAGACTTTCCTATTTATTCTCTATTTTATGTTTTCCTATTTATTCTCTGTAACAAAAAATACTCTGATTTATTAATATAAATATACCTCAACACCGTGGAAGTTTACTCGCGGGGTGTTACCACGAAATATTGGGTTCTCTCTCTCTCTCTCTAGATTTCTCATCTATTTCTCTTGAAAGTTCTTGTGTTCATCATTCATCTAGTGTGTGTGCGTGAATTCAATCCAAACAACGGGTATCAGAGCTTAGGAGATTCAGAAGATGGATAGTTCGAAGCTTGGAATCGAGAAGTTTGATGGATCCGATTTAAGTTTCTGGAAGATGCAGATCGAAGATTATCTGTACCAAAAAGATCTTCACGAACCGTTGACCGCGGTGAAGCCGGAATTCATGATGGAGGAGAAGTGGAAACTCAAGGATCGTCAGGCTCTAGGGTTGATCGGTTGACTTTGTCAAGAAATGTGGCATTCAACATCGTGAAGGAGAAGACTACGTCCGATCTGTTGAATGCACTGTCAAACATGTATGAAAAACCATCGGCTATGAACAAGGTATATTTGATGCGTAGATTGTTCAATTTACAGATGTCTGAGAATGGATCCATTTCTGATTATATAAACGAATTCAATATGATTGTGAGTCAACTCAATTCTGTGGACATTAATTTCAAAGATGAAATTAAGGCGTTGATTTTGATGTCATCTCTTCCCGAGTCTTTGGATACTGTTGTTGCTGCGATTAACAGTTCCCGTGGATCTGAGAAACTGAAGTTTGATGAAATCCGTGATGTTGTTCTTAGCGAAAGTATTCGCAAACGAGAAGTGGGAGATTCATCGGGCAGTTCTCTCAGCGTTGATCGAAGGGGGAGAAGTAAGACTAAAGGCCAAAATAAAAAATGGTCGATCAAAATCAAAGAATCGAGGAAAATCCCTGAATAGATCAAACGTGACTTGTTGAAACTGTGGAGAAAAAGGGAACTTTCGGACGAACTGTACAAAGCCAAAGAAGAAACAGAATCAGAAATTTGGATATTACAATGATTCTGTAAATTCAGCAGAGGACATTGGGGATGCTCTAATCCTTAGTGTGAACAGCCCGATTGAATAATGGATTCTGGATTCTGGTGCATCTTTCAATTCGTCTCCAAGCAAGGAGTTGTTCTAAAACTTCAAATATGGAAATTTTGGAAAAGTATATCTTACTGACAATAAAGCCTTAGAGATTGAAGGAAAGGGGGTTGTTTGCATAAAGACCACCTCGGGAAACCAGTGGACATTGGAGGATGTCAGATATATTCCTAGGATCAAGAAAAATCTGATCTCTGTTGGTCAGTTGGATAGCACGAGATATGCAGCAAAGTTTGGGAAAGGATCATGGAAGATCGTGAAAGGTGCTATGGTAGTAGCCCGTGGCACCAAATCTGGAATCTTGTACACCACTGCAGGGTGTATAAATATGGCCGCTGTTGCTGAAGGTGCTTCCGGTTCATGTCCGTGGCACAACATACTTGGACACATAAGTGCTAAAGGAATGAAGATGCTGTTTGCAAAAGGAGCATTACATGGTCTGAAGCATGTTGATATGGGTCTTTGCGAGAGCTGTGTTATGGGCAAACAAAAAAGAGTAAGCTTCACAAAGATTCCTAGAGAGCCAAAGAAAGTGCAGTTGGAAATGGTCCATACAGATGTTTGGGGACCATCTCCAGTATCATCACTTGGAGGATCCAGATTCTATGTTACCTTCATTGATGATTTCAGCAAGAAGGTATGGGTTTACTTCTTGAAGCATAAGTCAGATGTGTTTGCAACTTTCAAGAAGTGGAAAGCTGAAGTTGAGAATCAGACCGGTTTGAAAGTCAAATGCCTAAGGTATGACAATGGAGGAGAGTATGACAAATCAGAGTTCAAGGCATTCTGTGCAGCTGAGGGAATCAGATTGATGAGAACAGTTTCTGGTAAGGCAAGGCAGAATGGAATTGCTGAGAGGATGAACAGAACATTGAATGAGTGTGCTAGGAGTATAAGGATACACCGTGGGCTGCCCAAAACACTTTGGGCGGATGCTGTGAGCACAGCTGCATACTTGATCAACAGGGGACCATCAGTTCCTTCAGGGTTCAAGATTCCAGAGAAGGTGTGGACAGGAAAAGAACTCAAGTACTCACACATGAGGACTTTTGGTTACACTGCTTATGTTCATGTTGATCCAGAAAAGAGAGACAAGCTTGATGTCAAGGTTGTGAAGTGTTACTTCATAGTCTATGGTTCGGATTTGTTTGGTTACAGGTTTTGGGATGACAAGAACAGAAAGATCCTGAGACATTGTGATGTGACATTTGATGAGTCTGTCCTGTACAAGGACAGAGAGCAGAAGGTTCTAGAGATTACAAAGCAAGTGGGAGTTAATGTTGAGTTGGAGAAGAGTAACCCCAGAGATGTCGAAGCAGATACTCAACCAACTCCTACTGAAGAATCTGAAGTGGAGCAAGTTACACCTGAGTAGGTGTTAAGGAGATCATCCAGATCCATCAGGGCACCAGATAGGTATTCACCTTCATTACACTATCTATTGATGACAAGTGAGGGGGAACCAGAGTCTTTTGATAAGGCCCTACAGGTGGAGAATTCGATCAAGTGGGAGCAAGCCATGGATGATGAGATGAGGTCACTTGAGAAGAACGACACATGGATGTTGACTGAGCTACCTGCAGGGAAGAGAGCTTTGCTGAACAAGTGGGTGTTCAGAATCAAGACTGAACCAGATGGCAAAAGAAGGTTCAAGGATCGTTTAGTGGTTAAAGGATATTCACAAAGGAAAGGTATTGATTATGCTGAAATATTCTCTCCTGTTGTGAATTTAACCGCTATTCAAATTCTATTGAGTGTTGTTGCATCGGAGAATTTGCATCTAGAGCAAATGGATGTAAAAACAATGTTTTTACATGGAGATCTGGACAAAGAGATCTATATGCAGCAACCGGAAGGATTTGTGGTTCTAGGCAAGGAAAACATGGTGTGAAAGCTCACCAGGAGCTTGTATGGACTAAAGCAAGCACCAAGGCAGTGGTACAAGAAGTTTGACTCCTTCATGACCAAGAGTGGATTCTGCAAACTTGAAAAGGATCCTAGTTGTTACTTCAAGAAATATACTGATTCATATGTCTTTCTACTCTTGTATGTGGATGATATGTTGATTGAAGGATCTAGTATGAGGAAGATTAACAATCTGAAGAGAAGGTTGTCTGCAACGTTTGAGATGAAAGATTTGGGTCCAGCAAAGCAGATTTTGGGGATGAAGATTTCTCGGGATAGATCTGCTGGCACTTTAAATCTATCTCAGGAGTTATACATTGAGAAGGTGGTGAGCAGATTCAGGGTTAATGATGCTAAACCCAGGACTACTCCATTGGCAAATTACTTTAAATTGTCAAAGGAACAGTCACCCAAGACTGCCTAGGAGCGTGATCACATGGCACTTGTTCCATATGCTTCAGCAGTTGGTAGTTTGATGTATGCTATGGTCTGCACTAGACCTGATATAGCACATGTAGTTGGAGTTGTTAGCAGGTACATGTCGAACCCTGGAAAAGAGCATTGGGAAGCTGTGAAGTGGCTTCTGAGATATCTGAGAGGTACATCCAGTACTTCACTTTGTTTTGGTAAAGGCAAGGTGACTCTACAGGGTTTTCTGGATGCTGATCTTGGTGGGGATGTTGACTCGAGCAAGAGTACATCCGGGTACATTTACACCATAGGTGGAACAGGAGTGAGTTGGATGTCCAGGCTTCAAAAGTATGTTTCTCTTTCATCTACTAAAACTAAGTATGTGGCAATAGCTGAAGCTGGAAAAGAGATGATATGGCTGGCAGATTATCTTGAGGAATTGGGGAAGAAACAGAGCGAGAAGATTCTTTACTCAGATAGCCAGAGTGCCATACAGTTGGTGAAAAATCTAGTCTATCATTCGAAGACAAAGCACATAAGAAGGCGATACCATTTCACTCGCAGGGCAGTGGAGGATGGTGATATGTGCTTGGAGAATATAGAGGGTGCAAAGAACCCGGCAGACATGTTGACGAAATGTGTTGATGTTGGGAAACTGAGGTTATGTAAAACCTCAGTTGGTCTTTTGTAGTTGTTGCAACAGATGTTGCGGTGCGGTAATGATGTTGATGATGAAGAGATTTTTTTTGAGAATGTATTTTTTGGATGACTAAGTCAGTCCCCAAGTGGGAGAATTGTTAGGTAGTGGAGCCTAATTAATTTTAGGTTTTCCTATTTATTCTCTATTTTAGGCTTTCCTATTTATTCTCTATTTTAGGTTTTCCTATTTATTCTCTGTAACAAAAAATACTCTGATTTATTAATATAAATATACCTCACCGCCGTTGAAGTTTACTCACGGGGTGTTACCACGAAAATTGGGTTTTCTCTCTCTCTCTCTCTAGATTTCTCATCTCTTTCTCTTGAAAGTTTTCTTGTGTTCTTCATTCATCTAGTGTGTGGGCGTGAATTCAATCCGAATGACATGTATGGATTCTTCTAGATTTTCATTTTTTTCATTTATATACAATTATTATTTAACCCTTAAATAATCAAAAATTACTAAAATGTCATTGTTCAATAGATATTTTTGGTTTAATGAAAATTTCACACACAATTTTTTTTTATAGAAAATGTGGATCCAAATTAAAAGTCATATCATTATGATACACATGTCATTTAAGAAAAAATATTTGGTTGTACTGCTATTATAAATCTATTACCACTTTTTTGATGTCATAGCATAAAACAAACATTCAAAAATATTTGTGAAATGACAAAATTGCCCTTGGTCGTCATCAACTTGGCTTTTCTATATAATAGAAATATATATGAATATTATATGAAGGTCAATATGTAGTTTATCTATTGTGGAAGTTTCATATGTATATGATATATAATTCTATGCCAAATTAATTTTTGTTTCCATATATTTATATAGTTTCAAAATTTATCCCGTTAATTGGTTATATGCTTTATTAAACTACAACTATGCACTCATTATTTTGTCATTTTTTATATTCTTATATTATCAACTCTATTATTTTTTACCTCTTTAGAATTGTAGTATTTTTGTTTTCATTTTTAAGTCACAATTTTTCAAGATTAAACAAAATTTATTTTGGAGATTAAATAAATGATATTTTGGAGATAAAATAAAACAAAAGATTTACTAACTTTCAACCACGAAGATCCACTTTGAAATCCAGCGACGAAGAAAACTTTAAAACTCTTAGCCGCAAAATGAGGGAGAAAGAGTAATTTCTTGAAAATAATGAAATTAGGGGGAAAAAGAGTAATAAAGATTTAATGATTTAGTCTATGTGGCAATGGAACCCTATTGGCATATAATGTGGAATTCATATGGTATATTTAACAACTTCTATTAATAAGAAAGATACTTTTAACCCAAAAGATTGATGAAAAGGGTAGTTTTTGAGCCGAAATATAGTTTAAGGGTAAATATGAGTTATTTTAGATAGTTTAAAAGTATTTTTTACCCTTTTTCTTTTAGTCCATGTGGTAGTGAAACCCTATTGGCGTGCAATGTGGTATTCACATGACATTTAACAACTTCAATTAATAAGAATTGGTCTTTTGACCCAATAGTTTGACAGGAAGGAGAGTTTTGAGCCGAAATATAACTCGAAGATAGTTTGACAGGAAGGATATTTTTTTTATCCTTTTTAAAATTGTATGAGTACTTATGTTTAAAAAAACATTGTATATATTTTACAAGAAAATTACATCATTATAGATGGCAGGTTATACTGAATATGTTGTAGTAGCAATAAACATATATAAAGTATTTAAATTGTATAAATATTTTTTACATTATTATAATTAAATAAATACAAATTAATTTTTAAAAATAAAATAAAATAATTATGTGGGGACACATATGAAATAAAACTTTTTGTGACTCTTGAAAAAAATAATTGGATTCTTCTAGAAAATTATTCTGACCACTAATTATGCAATTATAAAGTTATAATTTTGCCCATAAATAATGTTTAAAATTACCTAATCATGACTCTAATATATATATATATATATATATATATATATATATACACACACATACATATATATATATATATATATTCTTTTTCCTATTATATAGAAGAATGAAGAGCAATGACAACCAAGGATAGTATTATGATATTAATATAAGGGCAAAATAGTAATTGTGTTGTTAGTGTAGAAGAATCCGATTCTCTTTATCTCTAACAAAGAAAAAGAAGGCACAGCGACACATCTTGGTAAGCAACTCTTCGCTTCATCTTCTTCAAATATGTGAGTCTCCAATAGCCAGACATGGTTTCCTCAATTTCATACCATTGTTTCAATATTCTTCATCTTCTTACACTTTTTACTCAAATCTTCTTGAAGCTCAGTATCCATATTTCTTATAGCTCTTCGTCTCTTGGGACTTTTAAAAAATGTGACACTAAGGTTTCAAAATAAGTGGAAGTGACATAATTCTTGAATATTGGGTATAAGTGACAACTATGTTATTAATGATTAAGGATTGTGGAGTTGCCCTAAATTTTATAAGTTGACATTTTGGTCCATTGAATTAAATGAGGGTTAAAAGGGTAAATTGACTAAAATCTAATTTAACCAATTTTGGTGGGAATTAAAATTAGGGGGAAGACACCAGCAAGCTGTACCAAGAGGGAAAATAAAATATCCCCCTCCCCCACCTCTCGTCGTATTCTTCTTCTCCCTCTTCTTCTTCTTCTTCTTCTTCTTCTTCTTCTTCATCTTTGGTTGCCTTTTTTTCCCATTCTCGTTATCTTTTTGTTCTTCTTTTTATACATTATTGGTCTATCTAGTCCTTTAACTTTCTTCTTTTCTTCTTCTTGAATCAAATTTAACTAATTTAAACAGTGGATCGTACCTACAATTTTTTCAATAATTTGCATTCGTGTTTCCAACAGATTGCTATATGTTGCAACAGTTGACTATTGGAACAAATTTATAACCATATGTAGCAACAAAAAATGTTATTCCAATATCAACATAATATCCATATATTGCAACATATAAGTTAGAAGTGTAGCAACATATGACTTACATGTCGCGACTGGCATGACAATTATGTAACACCCTTGTAAATCAATGTTTCAAGTGCTATATCATATTTATATTGTTATATTATGGTTCAAAGTACTAAAATTTTGTCCAATTTGATATTTTTCCATTCCTAAATCGTTCAATTTATTGATTAAGCCATCCTTGAAGTGACATTTGTGGCAATATATGCATGTTCTGTTGGAAAAATTGCAAAAAAAATGTCATATGTGGCAACATATGCATATCATAACATGATCTTTGAGGATTTAATTCAATTAAATTGTCACCTAAATCAACATGCAACACTAATATATAGTCCTACAACATCTCTAAGTACAAAATTATGGTCTAATACAAAAATTTTCATCTATTCTATCAATTATTTTTACAAAGTCTATCATACCACCTGTTCATCATACAATGACCAAGTAACTACATATGATAGTTAGATAACACCCTTTTAAATCGTTGTTATTATAACATATTTCTATTGCATAATTATGGTCCAAAGTACTAAAATTTGGTTCAATTCGATATTTTTCCATTCTAAATTGCTCAATTTATCGATTAAGCCATCATTGAAATGATATATGTGACAATAAATGCACATTTTGTTGGAAAAATTGCAACACAAATGTCATATATGACAACATATGTATATCATAAATGATATTTGAGGGGTTAATTCAATAAAATTGTCACCTTATCCAACATGTAACACTAATATATAGCCTTACAACATTCCAAGTACAAAATTATCGTCTAATATAGCAACCGCCTCAATTCGATCAATTATTTTTACAAAGATTATCATATCACTAGTTAATCATACAATGACCAAGTAACTTCATATGATAGTTATATAACACCCTTGTAAATCATTGTTCCAAGTGTTATACCATATTTTTATTATTTAATTATGGTTTAAAGTACTAAAATTAGGTCCAATTTGACATTTTCATTCCTAAATTATTCAATTTATCGATTAGCCTATTCTTGAAGTGACATATGTGGCAACATATGCACTTCCTATTGAAAAACTTGCAACAAACATGTCATATGTGACAACACATACACGTCCTGTTGAAAAAATTGCAACAGACATGTTATATGTGACAACATATGTATATCATAAAATGTTTTTTTTTTGGGTTAATTCAATTAAATTGTCACCTAATTCAGCAAGTAACACTAATATATAGTCCTACAACATGTCTAAGTATAAAAATATGGTCTAAAACAACTGCTTTCATCAATTTTATCAATTATTTTTACAAAGACTATCATACCACTAGTTCATCATACAATGACCAAGTAACTTCATATGATAGTTATATAACACCCATATTCTGTTGAAAAAAATGCAACAGATATGCGATATGTAATAACATATGTATATCCTAAAATGTGTCTTTTGGGGTTAACTCAATTAAATGGTCACTTAATTCAAAATGTAACACTAGTATATAGTCATACAACATGTCTAAATGTATCATTATGGTCTTAAACAACAACCTTCATTAGTTTGATCAATTAATTTTTACAAAAACTAAAATACCATTAGTTCATCATACCATCATATAATAGTTATATAACACCCTTTTAAATCGTTGTTCCAAGTGTTACAACATATTTTTATTGCTTAATTATGATTCAATGTACTAAAATTTGGTCTATTTTTATATTCCTAAATTGCTCAATTTATTGATTAACCCATCCTTGAAACCTCATCTTTGGCAAACATATGCATGTTCTTTTGGAAAAAATGCAACATACATGTCATATGTGGCAACATATATCCTTTATGTTGGAGCACATGTAGATATTTTGTCGTGCTTTTCAGAGTAGAAGTTATATATGTTGTCACAGACACTACATTTCTTCCTTTCCATCATAATTGATAATCAAAATGTGCATTTACCACCGGTGGTCGAATTCTAGATCCCTTTAGAAGTTCATTGACTCCCAAATGTTTGCAATGCCTTATTTGTATCCTAGATTGGCTTAGACAAGAAACCAAGCCTATTTGTGCTGAACAAAGTTTGGAGTTTCTTGAAAAATTGAACTTGGTAAGACTTTTTTTTAATTTATTTTTGGAAAAAATAAAATACTTATTGTGTTGTATCTTGTATGACATGTTCCTTTTTATTATTTATAGAGATGAAAAATAGTGGAAGAAGCTCTTCCATTGTTGATCTATGATTGACTTGCAAGTGGTGAGTTTAATACATCATTTATTTAATCATATCATTTTTTAATCTTAAAAGTAGTATTCTAAGTTTATAATATTGATTTTATCTTAAAAGGTCCAAGGGTCAACACAATGAAGAAATAATTTTGTTGACACGTGACACTTGGAAGTTGAAAGCGATCTCATGGAAGAAAGTCAAGAAACTCATTATTGTTGTTTGTTATTGTTGACATTTGAATTGAAAGTAATCTCATGGAAGAAGACAAAAAATTTAAAATACATGTTTGTTGCTTATTATTGTTTATTATGAGCTTATGAAAGAGTTTATTGTTACTTGTTAGATTGTTATTATGTCATATTTGTGAAGACATTAACTACAAATCTACAATGCAACTTTTGTTTTAGTGTCATTGTTAATTAAAAATTGTGTGTTTTAGTGACATTGTGAATTTAAAATTTGTGGTGTTAATGCCTAATGGCATATTGACATTATGACATATTGATATTTGATAGTAAATTAGTAATGCACTTCTTTGATGTATTGTCTATTTTTACTTTTTAGCCCATTAAGTTGAAAAATCAAACAAAGAAATTGTAAAGTTTAAAATTTTAAAAAGCCCACTAAGTATCCCATTAAAAAACCAAAATAAAAATCTGAGCCGAATTAATAAAAATTGAACCGAACCAAAAAAATTTGGTTCGATATTTGGTACACAATTTACAAGAACCGAAAACCAAAAAAACAAAAAAAAGGAAATAAAACCGAAATACCGAATGCCTACCCGTAGGAACATGTCCACCCCGGGGAGGAAGCTCGTCATTCACATCATTCTCTTCAAACCTCCTAGCCGGTGTCCTACTCGTATTCATCTTCCTAGAAACACAAGAATAACCATAAGAAAAGAGAACTTATAACTTTATACTCTAAGGCACGACATTGGAGTAGAAAAGAAGGGAAACTGTATCGTCCTATAGCCTCTCACCCATATATGTGTCGCGATTTACACTGATGGTCAAGACTCTACTAGACGTGGATTTTTGAGACTTTTTGATTCCTAATACTACTTTAAAACCTTATGCCCTATTACCAAGTTTATCACGACTCGAAAGCACACCCTAGACGTTAGGGTGCAATCTCGGATTGCATCACGGCGTCGTCGACCTCTCAGAGGTCTAAGACAAACCCTTTTGTACAATTCATTGGATACATGTATGAAAAGTAATGCGTAATTAAAAATTTTCATACTAAATAATATTACTTCAAACTATCTCTTTTATAGAAAAACATAATGAAAGACTAAGTCTCAAAGTCGCCATCTTAGACATACGAATATAGAAAATAGCTAAGTCTATTACAATACTTCAATAAGGAAAACTAAACATCAAGACGTCCTTGGATCAGTAAAGACATACAAAACCTCTTTGCTTGAATGAACACTAATCCAAGATTCAAGGTCAAGACACCTTTCAAACGCCACCTACACCTTTAAAGATAAACAAAATGTATGGAATTAGTAGAAACACTTGTACTAACATTCGAATAAAACATGCTCTTTTTGATTAAGACTTCATAGTATGAGTGTAAGAACAACATTTAACACCTTAGAAACATACAAGATATCAAATAAGCATTTTATCAATATTGAAGGATATTACTGTGATTTGAGTTTAACTTTACCGTAACTTCTTTTAACTTGAATTCTTCTCACCAAAGGTTACCCTAAGATAAAATCACTCTCTTATTCTTTTCATTAACTCCCACCTTAGGTTACTCTAAGATTTACATAGGTGGAACAAGAAGAGACCGCCCATACACCCTCTTCAAGTTTACCTAAGGGACCCTCAAAGCTACCTCATATAGAACACGTTCTATTAATCATACGTTATCTAAAAGCGTGATCGTTCATTAAGTCAATTAGACAACATATGATTCATTAAAGACTTCACATAATGGACTTGGAAAGACCTAGGTTCTCACATACATATATCTTCAAAGTATAGTCATGCAATGTCTAGATAGCGTCCCATTCCACTACCTAAACTTCCTAGAACTTATCCAACACTAGCATGTACCCCACATGATGAGAATAGACAATAAACGAAATAGACCATACTAGCTAGGCAAGAAATCTCGAGTTCCAACCTACTCCAATGATGGTGTTCTACTTGCCAAGGGTAGAATTAGGACACATCCCAAGTAGGAACATGGTTAAGGAATATGATGGTCTTTTATCTACTCTAGTCTTATTCTCAAGTAGAGCTACATTTCACTCTAGTCGCATTCTCAAGTAGAGCTGCAAACCATAACATATTCGCTCGGTGCTAGCCTTTGTTTTCATAGAGTAAGTTCAATATAAGGGACTTATGAAAATGTACCATCTCTTAGTCATTACCTATTCATAATGTACCTACCAAAGATGGGTCCACTACGGCTGCCATTCGATGGTCTCTAAGGAAAGCTCATTCTTAACATTCTTTCTATAGAAGAATCCTCGTATTATTCATGCTTAGAAAGGGCACCATCTTAGGTCTACCGATCCTAGACTTTCATTAAACATTCTTCCATACACATACAAGATAAAGGTGCATAAGCCTACTAAGTCAAGATATTCATATTCATCATATACATGTATCAAGTAAGGGACACTAGTCTACCAAAACAAGACATAACATAGTTTACTTTATATCATATACATATCATTATTTGGAGCACATAGGAATGACCCTTATCATCATTATGTCACCCTATTTATTACTATACACTATCGATATAATCATCATAGACTCATATGGTCAAGTAAGCATAATTATGTAGCAATTTTAAGGCAGCACACACAAATACATAGTCATGGTCCAACATGATCACCTAATATACATAGAATAGAACATACTTTAAATACCTAGCATGTAGATAGATATGATCATACTTCAATAATCAACTAGACAAATCATCATAATACTTCAAGTAGTGCCGACAAGGCCATGATCATCAATTCGAAATATAAATCATAATACTAGATGTAACTAGGTCTATATCTAAGACTAATTATACATCATTAGAAAGCCCATAAGAAACTACTCGTTAAATTATAAGTATAGAGACATGATCACTTAACCCATAAAATTGTAAAAATAGGAATTTGCATGGCTTGCATGGGTTCATAAGAATTATAGCTTTAAAGCATTGCATTAACATCAATTTAATTCTAAAACATTGATTTAAAACCTTTTTATGCAAGAACCTATGGCTAGAATCATAAAATTGGACAAATCATGTTTTTGATCATCGTTGAAAAATCATTGGAATTGACTCCTTGAAGAAATATATTTCAAGGATAAATAAATATACCTCATATATGAAGAATCCACGAAATGTTGGTTGGAAACTTCAAAACCTTAGTCTTTTTCCTTAAGCTTTTTCTAGTTCTTCAATGGAGTTTGGAAAAGAAAGCGTTATTGAGAGATTAAGAGAATTTCGTGTGGTTATGGTTTGGAACGTGTAATTATGGTCTAAAAATGACTTAATATGTATATATAGACGTCACATAGGTTACCCTAAAGACCTCCCACTTAAATTACCTAAAACACCCTCCTAATTTGACTACAAATAGGAGAACATTTGACCTAGACTAATTCGAATTTGACCATGATTTTTAATTAATTAAGTTGTCAATTTAATTAATTAAGTTACCTATAGTAATTACTAAAGTACCCCTAAGTCGTTAGGACCATAACATACCCTTTGCACCATCCTAGGTTAGGTACTAGGTTGTCTCTTTCTTGACTTAATCGAAATCTGGAAATTGCTTGGTGGTTTCAGTTTTTTCCATTTAAATTAACTAATTAAGTTGCTAATTTGATTAATTAAGTAACCTAGGGTAATTACTAAAGTACCCCTAAGTTATTAGGACCATAACCAACCCTTTTGGACCATCCTAGATTAGGTACTAGGTTGTCTCTTAGTTGACTTAATCGAAATCTAGAAATTGCTTTGTGGTTTCAGTTTTGTCCATTTGAATCAATTAATTAATTTGATAATTTAATTTATTAAGTAACCTAGGATAATTACTAAAGTACCCCTAAGTTTTTAGGACAATAACCAACCTTTTTCGACCATCCTAGGTTAGGTACTAGAATGTTTCTTTAGTTAGTTATTCGTTTAGGTCACCCGGTTAGGTCTTAGGATTTTGGGCACCCTAGTTAGTTAATTTTAGTTGGTCCTAGGTTAGTTAGTTAGTTAGGGACGTTAGTTAGGACCTAGAATTAGTTAGGGAGCTTGACCCCACGTGATCGTACACTCCTGCCCCTAACCACCCTAACCGATTCGGTTGGGGCTTGTCTCTTTGCCATTGGGAGCACATGTGGTTGCACATGTGTTGCCGTGTATTTTACCCAACCTTTCACTCTGTAAAGTTCACTACTTGTCCTAGGATTCTCACTATGTCCTTGAGAACTGCTTAATCTACATGGTCATTTTAAATAGTCATGTGCTATGGTACCTAGGCTTGAAACTTGGATGCCTCGTACCTAATGTGTGTGAGCTATAAAGGAAAAAAATTATCTTAGGGTCTTCATTGTAGGCACAATTCCTATATAATCTTTGATTGGGGCATTTGAGACAAAGTATATTTTATGTCTCATGAAGACATAGAAATTGGCCAACACCCTTAAGTTCATATTCTCCAATATGCCAATATCACTCAATATTAGGCATTGGGATGCCTATCTACCCACATTACCTATTCTTAAAATGTTTTAGGCTCTTTAATTGACAAGTACATTTTATGGAATGTTATATACATTTCCTTTTGAAATTCTTCACAAAGATGTTTTGGCACCTTATAAGCAATGCACTTATAATGGTCATAGATTTTTCCTTACTATTGTTGATGACTATTCTAGGATGACATGGTTTTTTCTCTTGAGATATAAAAGTGAAGTTGTCAATTTTATTATAGCCTTTATTAATCTTGTCAAAACGAAGTTCTCAGCTACTAACAAAACTATTCGATCAGATAATGGTCTTGAATCTTTTAACAATCAATGCCACACAATTTTTTCTTCTCTTGGTATTGTGCACCAAAGTACTTGTGTGCACACTCCATAACAAAATGGTGTTGCTGAAAGGAAGCACAAACATCTTCTTGAGATATCCAGGGTACTTCGATTTCAAGCTCATGTGCCTTGAAATTCTAGGGTGACTGTATACTTACTGCCACTTTTTTTGATAAATAGACTTCCTTTTACTGTTCTAGCAGGCAAGTCTCCTTATGAATTTTTTCACAAACATATTCCTAACCTCCATCATCTCAGGGTCTTTGGATGCGTATGTTATGCTACCACACCCGTTCTCATTGACAAATTTTCTCCTAAGGCTATTCCATCTATTTTCATGGGTTACACAGATACACAAAAAGGTTATCGACTTTATAACATTACTACTAGAACTTTCTTTATTAGTGGAGATGTCACCTTTAAGGAACACATTTTTCTTTTTTAAAATCCTAAGCACACTTTCTTATCCCCTATACCGCCCTCTCATCCTTCCACCTTTCCCAAGTCTCCACCTTCTTGTCGTTTTCCATCTGAAGACTTATTTCCTTCTGCTTCTCTTTATCCTATTCCACTCAACCATGATCTCTCTTCTTCTGCTCCTGCATCCTCTCTCTTCTTCTGATCCACCAAATATACCTTCCTTGTGAAAATCTTCCAGAGTCACCAAGCCTCCCATTTGGCATACTGACTATATTACCTCTTCCACTATTGCACATCCTATTTCTAGTTAAATTCAGTATTCCAACCTTCAGCCAGCATATAAGTCTTATCTTTCCACTGTTTCCTCTACCATTTCTGAACCTACTTCTTTTAAATAAGCTTCCATTCTGGCCTTGGACCAAGAGATTCAAGCTCTTAGTACCAAGAAAATATGGGATATTGTTGAAGTACTTCCTGTCAAATCTCCAATTGGTTATAATATAAAATCAAGATCAAGGCTGATGGCAGTGTTGAAAGATACAAAGCCAGACTTGTTACTAAGGGGTTCACACAACAAGAAGGTATTGACTACCATTACACTTTTTGCCCTGTGGTCAAAATGGTCACTGTGAGATGTGTTGTGGATTTGGCTGCTCAATCAGGCTGGTGTCTTTTCCAAATGGATATTTACAGTGCCTTTCTTCAAGATGAATTCTTTGAGGAAGTATACATGTCCTTACCGCCAGGATTTGGCAGCTAGAGGGAGAACAAAGTGTGTAGACTGATCAAATCTTTATATGGTTTGAAGCAGGTCAGCAAACAATAGAATAAGAAGCTTAATGCACTCATACAATAAGGTTATACACAAAGCAAGCTAGACTACTCATTGTTTACCAAGACAGATGGTACTTGTGATATTGTAATAATTTTGATATATGTGGATGACCTCTTACTCAGTGTCAGTTGTGACAGACTAATTCAAGAAGCAAAGAATACTTTACATCACAATTTCAAGATGAAGGATTTAGGGGAATTGAGGTATTTTCTTGGTATTGAATTTGCAAGATAAAAGATGGTATATTAATAAATCAAAGGAGATATGCTTTGGAGTTGGTTTTAAAATGTGGTTTAGCTGAATCAAAGCCAACCAGTACACCACTTGAACAAAATCACAAACTCACAAGTGTGGAATATTACAGACAATTCGATATTACTGATGATGATGAATTGGAGGACATGAGAATTTATCAAAGCTTGATTGGAAGATTGTTATATTTAGCAATGACAAGACCATATATTTCATTTGCTGTGCAACAATTGAGCCAATTCATGCATGCTCTGAAGAGATCACATTACAATGCAACAATTCATGTAGTGAGGTACATTAAGAGACAACCTGGCTTAGGATTGTTGATGAGTAGCAAGAAGTCAGGAGAATTAGTACCTTTTGTGATGCTGACAGGGCTTCATGTGTATTAACAAGGAAGCATGGCTACTACTGTCGTTGATTTTGTATGGTTACAAGGTTTATTGAACGAACTTTGCATACATGTTGAACTACCTATGGAGCTATATTGTGACAACAAAGTAGCAATAAAGATTGAGTCAAATCCTATGTATCATGAATGAACTAAACACATAGAAATAAAGTGTCAATTTATTAGAGAAAGATTGGAAAAAGGTTTGATTCAGACTGCACACATAGCCAGCAAAGAGCAGATAGCAGATGTTTTCACTAAGTCACTGGGAAAGCAATTACACAGTGATATGTTATTCAAGTAGGGAATGTTAGACATATTCTAACACCCAACTTGAGGGGGAGTGTTGAAGTGTGCATTACACGTGATTAGTTGAGTTAGTTAACTTATTTGATGAGTTAGTTAGCTAATTGATGTATTAGTTTACAAATGATTTAGTTAGTTTAGATAGAGGTAGAGAGGGGGAAAAGATTGACATAAATTTTCGGGTGAAATGGGGTCGCCGAAATTTTTTTGATGAATTTTGGACATAAAGTTTATACTACTGGATAATCCTGGAAGAGAGCTCTACACATATATGTAAAGGATATGGGATGGGATGACCAGAACTTCGCAAATATAAGGAAAAGAGTGAAGATTCATATTTAATTTTTCTTAGATCTACGAAGTTTGACTATGGATAATGATGAATGGTTTGTGGACTTGTGTAGATAAGGATAAAAGGAAGAGATGATTAATTTTTGAAGATTTTTCCGTACAAAAAAAATGTTGGCCGTCGGTGGCGGTGGCCCAATAGTGACAGGTGAAGCAAAAAGAGAGAAGAAAAATAAAAATGCCAATAAAAACTGGTTTTTGAAGTTTTATATTTTTGTTAGGGTCCCATAATATCCCTTGGATCATAATATCATGAATGATTGAGATTCAATCTTGACCATTTCTATTGGACCGGGTCAAATTGATTGGGCCATACAAAATTGGTCTAAATCATCCCAATTTAAATAAAATTGGGTTAGTTGAGCCAATAAAAATAATAACACAAACAAAGACAAACAACCCAAAAATATAAACAAAAACATAAGAAAATACATTACTATATATTATAGGGGTAAAATAAACACGTCAAAAATTAGGTGTTCACAACACGCCCCTCTTTGATTGGAAACATGAAGAGTTTTCAAGTAAACAAAGTGAACGTAGTAGTTTTTTATGTTTTAAACTCTAATGAAGTCATTTCGAAAAAGATGACTGAACCTTGCTTCGGAGGTTGCCTACATATCCTTGATTAAAGGATATCATGTCAGTAGAGTTTGAGAAACTTTGATAGCCATAACTATTAGAAATTGTGGTCAAAAGATTGCTTCATATCGTTTGTCATCATCTACTATCTATAGTTACAAAGAAAAGAGCTAGAGAACTATGTCTCTCTATATTATGAGTGACAAGGTACCTACTTGATTCTTAGGGTCTCGTCTTGATCTTAGACTTGTTCTGTGCGTTATCTCTTAGATATATCTTCATGATATTTTGGCAGCTTGTGTCATTCTCATATGCATGTTTTAACTTGAGTTGACGATTGAAACTCAAAATTCAAGATCACAAAATGCAGAACCCAAATAGGATGTGTTTCTTTTAGAGAATGAGAAGAAAAATTGAGAATCTTGAACTAGGATGTACAACCCTAGGAAGAAAAGGAGGAATAAGTGTATTGACCTACGAATTTTTAATAAGACCCATTTTTTTTGGATTGACCTAAAATTGGGTGTATCATCCATATGTGAATATGATGCGTATAATCCATGAATGTTGGTACATATTGCCCAAGATATGCATATGGTGTGTATTATCCATGAATATATAATTAATGTGGATTACATGTGAAAAAGAACTGGTGCGTATTGGCCATGAAAGAAGACTTGTGATTTAAAATGAATGCAATATCGATGCGTATTGTATGTGACTTGGATTGATACGTTTTGATCATGAAGTAAAGAATGATACATTTTGCACGTGAATAAAAGATGATTGTGTATTTGGACGAAATTCAAATTGGTGTGTTTTGCACAGAATTAAGACTGGTGTATATTGCACATGAATAAAGACATATGTTTATTGCACGGAATACAAATTTGTAAGTATTGCACGGAGTTCGTATTGATTGTTCTTGCACATAAATAATGAATGTTGTGTGTTTCATATTGATAAAGGACGTTTACGTATGTACATAATTAAGATTGGTGCGTATTGCACGAAGCTCTCGGATGAGAGGTAAGAATGTGAATAGCATGAGATGAAACAACAAACATGTGAAGACTTTGGAGAACTTTCTTTTTGTGATGTTTCATTTTTTAATTGTAATCTCACTTTTTTTTGTTCCTGTGCTGAGCAAAAGAAAAAGAAAAAAGAAAATTGTTAGTTGAAAGTGGTGGTTGGTTTGTGGCCTTGATGCTTTGATGAATTGACCATGCTCTTGACCAAATTCTCTGTCTCTACTCCAAATCCTTGGTTGAACAACCTTTGAAACTTCCTATCTCTTTGTCAATGTAGGGGCCTTGATCTTTGGTACTACCAAAGAAGTACCAAAGATCATGGTGCGACTGATGTCCCGAAGAATAAATTCTCCCTTTTGAATATTTTTTCATGACCTAAGAGACTACATTGTGTTCCTTCATGAGTTTTTAGTCCTTGCTCGATAAGATGTCAACTCATTTAATCACCTTTACCTTTTGAAAAATCATTGTAATATCTGTAATCTTTCACCTTATTTTATCAAAGGATTATGCTGAAAAGACTAGAAAAATATCAGACTTAAGAGTGTGAAAGATTGGATCAAGAAGACTATAAACTTAAGGAAGAACATTCTTTTTAAAGAAAAATCAAAAAGAGAACTTATCTGGAGGCACATGTCGACTTTAAGTGAAACATTACATTCACTTTGCACTTGAACACATATATGTTTGAGTTGTCTTATTCACAAAAGACGAATCATTATCAATTTAAAGCTGATCTATGTATCCTTCATGCAGAGGTATCGAGAAATGGCCATCTTTGTAGATTTCTTACAATTGGTCATTTTCATGATGTTCTCTCACTTTATCTTAAAGTTTTCACGCAAGATTCAGTAATTTCTTTTTTTAACCTAAGGTTTTTCACTCATAAATATTGTTTTATTTACTCAACAACGTTGCCTTTGAAGATCAATTTTTCGTGCAAGACACATTGAATCTATCATATTAGAGTTGATAAAAATGTCGGTTGCTAGAATAAAATTATAAAAGGAATTTCAATTTGACACTATTCCATCAAAAAATAAAATTTAAAGAAATGCCCCAGTTTCTATGAATAATAGAAGATTGATTTTTTGTATGAATGAACCCTAGAAGATTGCCTACATATCCTTTTGAAATCAGGTCAAACATACTTCAAACTTTCAAAGAGAGGATTTTTTTTGAAACAAATGTATTTGTTCTTCCAACTTGTCACCGTATCTTAGAATGCATTAGATGTAGTATTTTTTGACTACATCCAAATTGACAATTATGCTTGTGTTTTTTTTTTCTTTACATCAGTAAGGTGCAATGCTCTTTTGGACAACACTTCCTTGATAAGATATGGACTTTTCCAATTTGTGGCAAACTTTCCCCTGGCTTCTTCTTGGTGCGGGAGAATGCGCTTTAAGATCAGATGACCTACTTCAAAGTGTCTTGGGTGCACCTTTTTATAATACGCACGATCAATCTTTTGCTGATAAAGATGACCAAAACAGACGACCGTCAATCATTTCTCATCTATTTATGTGAGTTGCACTAGTCGGATTTTGAACCATTATGTATCTTCAATTTTAGCCTCAAAAATAATTCAAAGAGATGGAATTTCGACTTTAGCTGGAATAACAACCTCAGTTCCATACACCAACAAATAAGGAGTTTCACCAGTCAAGGTACGCACTGTTGTGCGATATCCCAAAAGTGCAAAAGGAAAATTCTCATGCCATCGTGTGGTGCCTTGAACCATCCTTCTAAAAAAATCTTTTTGATATTTTTTTTTGCTGCCTCCACAGTTCCGTTGGCTTTTGATCGGTATGGAGTAAAATTGTGGTGCACAATTTTGAACTACTCACTTCATCATATTGCTATTAAGGTTTACAACATTATCTGTGATGATATCTCTTGGGATACCATATTGACAAATGATATTCGAATGGAAAAAATTCACGACCGCCTTCTTAGTGACTTCATTTGAAAGTGATCGCCTCCACCCATTAAGTAAGGTAATCATTTACGACCAAAATAATTCGAAGTCCATTAGAAGATTTTGACTCAATTGGTCTACTGACATTCACTCCCCATGAAACAAAGGACCAAGAAATGGCCATGCGGTGCAACTCTGAAGGAGGTGTATTAATGAGATCACCATGAATTTGACATCGATGATTATTTTTCACAAAGTGAAAGTAATTCCGTTCCATAGTAAGCCAATAATATTCGGCTCAAAGTATTTTTTTTGCAAGGAAATAAACATTCATGTGTGGTCTATACACCCCAGCATGTTGCCCTCTGGGCGATATTAGAATTGCCCCAATCCATGTGCCTTTTGCATTGATTTCTTCATCAAAGTACAATTATCAGGCCTAATTTCCATATCAGCCTACTTCCTCAATTGAGTTAATCTCTTCATCTGAAAAATATGTATTTAATGGTTCGTAGTCACCATCGACTAGATTCTCTGTCAAGTGGTCTGCCAAAGCCTGGGCTTTCATTGTAGTTTGAGTGACATATATAATGTCAAATTAAGTGAGCAAAATTTGTCATTTCGCGAGTCTGTAAGTTGGCATTGGCTTCTAAAAGATGTACTTCAACGGATCCATCCTAGATATTAGGTAAGTTATGTAGGACAAGAGGTAATGCCTTAAATTTTGAGCTACCCAAGTTAAGACGCAACATGTCCTTTCCAAGAGGGTGTACTTGACCTCATAACTAGTTATTTCTTGCTTAAGTAGTAGATAGTTTTCTCCTTCCTTCTTAGGATATCGTGTTGACCAATAACGCATCCAAAGGAATTATCTTTCACCGAAAGATTTAGAAAGTGAGGCCAATCAAGTTCAGGCAGGACCAATATGGGAGGGTTGGACAAATACTCCTTGGATTTTTCAAAAGCTTGTTGACAATCTTCTGTCCATGTAATGGCAGCATCCTTCTTCAAAAATTTGAAAATAGGCTCACAAGTGGTTGTGAGTTGAGCAATAAACATTCTCATGTAGTTCAACCTCCCAAATAGACTCATGACTTTGGTCTTATTTTTTGGGGTTACAAGTCATGAATTGGTTTTATTTGGGAAGGATCCAATTCGATTCCCCTTATACTAACAATAAAATCCAGAAGTTTTGCAGATGGAACTTCAAATGCATATTTTGATGGATTAAGCTTGACATCATATCTTCACATTTTTTTCAAAAAAATTCTCAGATCTTGCACATGGTCAACTTGCGTTTTAGACTTGATGATTACGTCATCGACATATACTTCAATTTCTTTATGCATTATATCATGAAACATGGATGTCATAGCCCTCATGTAAGTTGCCCCAGCATTTTAAATACAAAATGACATGACCCTATAGAAATAAACTCTCCATGGAGTGATGAAAATTGTTTTCTCAGCGTCCTCTTAATCCATCAAGATTTGATGATAACCCACGTAGCATTTCACAAAAGATTGAATCTCGTTGTTTGCACAATTATCAACTAGAATGTGAATATTTTGTTGGAAAAGTTGTCCTTTGGACTAGCCTTGTTCAAATCCTGATAATCAACACAAACTTTTGTTCTTTCATCCTTTTCTGGCACAGGAACAACATTTGTCAATCAAGTAGTGTAACAAATGACTTGGATCACATTTGTATTGAGTTGTTTCATTATTTCTTCATTGATCTTTTGACTCACGTACGGAGTGAATTTCCTTTTTTTCTGTTGGACATGTGAAAAATCATGATGAGTAGGCAATTTATGAAACACTAAATCAACATTCAAACCTAACATGTCATTTTAAGACAAAGCAAACACATTTTTGTATTCAAACAAGAGTTGTATTATGGCATCCCTTACTTTCTCAATACTTCCCAAATTGATTGTCTTGGTTTCACTACGATTAGGCTTAGTTTTGTGCTCAAACTATTCCAGTTCCCTATTAATTTCCCTAAACTTAAAAGCGATTCAAGAATAAATAACTCTTTTAAATCTTAAAAGTGAATTCCACATGCATGCCATTTTATCAAAGCCGACATTTACAAAATGAAAAAATAGAAAACAATAATTAACGGAGGGGAAAAGACAAAGTGTATTATGAAACTTAATTTTATTTAATTGAAATTGGAAAATAGAATGGTTGACACTAATACAAAATACATTGATACATTCGTATCACAACCCTGACAACAAAATACAAAAAAGTAGCAAAACAAACTACCAAGACTTTTTTCTTATGGGGAAAAGAGTAGCTTACCAATTGCTTAGCTCAACACATGAGCCCACAAGTTGCACATCGGCATGACTTACACCTTCACCAACATGGACCATGTTACTTCACAAAATAACTGACTGAGATCCTCAATAACTTCTTCAATGTCTTCATGAGTAAAAAAAGCTTTGAATTGTGGACCTTGAGGCTTGATAAAAGAATGAGAAATATGGGGAATCGGTTGTGGCAGCGCCCAATCAGTCTTTTTTGGTTCTTAGCTTTATCTCCATTTCTCTTGCTTTGTTTATATTTGAGGCCATGGGTGCCTTGGTAACCTAAGAGAGTAATGGAATCCAGAATTCCATCGAACATAGTCCCAAACCTTTATCGAGTTGATAACAATATTTGAGAATTGTCGTTGTTGATATTGAAGCGGAAAAAGACAGTCATGGTTAGATGATAGCGTCTCCTTCTTTTAAGTGATCGACTGATACAACGTCAAAAGACTGGTAACAACGGAATCACATCCTTCTTTTGCATCAATGTATGGAATGGATGGATCTCTGTAAATAGGTGAATCATCTTCCCCATGAACAATGATTTATGATAGTTGTATTCAAACTTAACAACTTGATGCAGAGTTGATGGGACTGCACGATCCATGGGGATTCATGGCCTTCCCAATTGAAAATTATAATATGTGTCCATATCCATTACTTGGAACACAATATTCAAGTCCTCTGGTCTAATTTTAATTTTTAATTTGATTTCGCCAATGATATCCCTCCATGAGTCGTCATAACCTCGAACAAATACATTGCTGGGAGAAATTATGTCCGAGTTAATTTTCAAGCTTTGCAGTGTAAAAAGAGGACATATGTCTACACCTGATCCCCAATATATCATGACCCTCTTTATATAATACCCTTCACATTTCACTATAAGAAGCAAAGCTTTGCTGTGTCCAGCTCTCTCCGTGGGCAACTCATCATGAGTAAAAGTGATGGTGTTTGACTCAAAATGCGTTTGTCCATTTTCTCAAACTAATTTACTATGGTCTCCTTCGGAACATGTGCCTCATTCAAAATCTTATTCAACACAAGACGATGTTCTTCTGAGTACAAGAGTAGAGACAATAATGAAATTTGTGCATGGTTCTTCTTCTTCAGTTTTTCCATAACAGAGTAATACGGAACCTTAAGATTTTTTAGAAATTCTTCTGCGTCTTCCTCAATAACTGTTTTCTTAAGTGATATTTGGATATTTCAAGTCATCTTTCCTTTAATTAATTCTTCTGGAGAATAACATCTTCTGGAGCATGTCAACACTCTTGCTTTATCAACCTCTTTGACAATCTTCTTTCCTAGATAAACCACCGTGATTTTGTTATAGTTCCAAGTGACAACCTTTGAATCATTTATAGAAAGTTGTTGGAAGGGCTTAACAAAGATAGGCTCTTTCAACTTTGTCAAACAACTTTGGTCATGTTGTGTTATGGAAAAACCTTTTGATACATACTACTTTGGAATACTAGCTTGAACTTCAATCCCTTTCGAAATGCTCGAGACATACAAAAATTTAGTATCAAGAATGAAACCCTCTACACTCAGAGATGTAACTAGTTTTAATCTCTTTATCGACTTGTCTTCCTGTCCGATCTTCCTAAAAAACTTTCCCATTTTTACCAAGGAATTTGTACTTTTTATCATCACAAATCATACCCACTAAGTGGTTTTGAATTAAAGTGGTTATTGGTCACATTGGGATTGTTTTGATCATCTGTCACAACGACAACTCCATGATCGATTATCTTCTCTATTTCCCCCTTCAAGGTCCAATAATTATCATTTATGTGTTATGGGCCCCTGAATGATACTCACATCTTTAATTATCCTGAAAACCTAGAGCATTTGGATTTAGACGATGTGGTGAGATACACTCAATCACTTTTGTCTTTTTTAACTTTTGAAATAAGATGGAGTACGACACTCCCAATGGAGTGAATTTCCTTTTTTGTTCTTTCTATTGAGCATAATTTTGCATATGATGAGGGTTGTAAGGGACCTCATATGGTGGTCATTGCGGGTGAAGGTTTCCTTGATTTGGGCCCCAAAAATATGGGCGACTGAGAGGATGCACATATGACTGAGCATTGAAAACTATATATGGGGATGGAGATATTAGATATCGAGGGACATAAGGGTAGTGATGGTGAGGATAGCTAGATTGTCCCTGAACTGCTGGGTAAGGACAATTACTATTTCTCTGAGCACCCCTTGACCCGAATGCCAGCAAACAAACTTCCTCTTTTCTTTTACGATTTCCAAAACTTCCTAAACCACCTTGAATGGACTGTGTGGTAGCTTTGATTGTTTTCTGGCTCACAACCCTTCCTATTTTTGCACCACTGTCGACCATTTCTCCAATTTTGATTGTTGTTTGAAACAGTATTGCTATTGCGGCTGTTAAGAGGTGGAGATAATCAAGATCTTGAGCCTCTATGAAGATATCAACTAATTCTTGCTTAGTAAACGATGGCTTGACCCGGAATGCTTGTTCCTTTCATTTTACAACATACTCTCTAAAACATTCATTTAGTTTCTTTCTCATATTAGATAGTGTATTGCGATCTTGCATAATGTAGACCTGGTATAAAAATTGTGTAACAAAATCTTGAGTCATACCATCCCATATGTGTAAGGGAGAGATCTCTTGGTCTACAAACCATTTTGAGGAAACACCAGTCATGTTCTCTTCAAAATAAGTCATGAGCAGTTCCTCTTTACCCCCTGCACCACGAAGTTGATTGCAGTATCTCTTAAGGTGAGCTATGGGATCACCGTGCCCGTCATACTTATCAACTTTTAGGTTTTGAATCTAAGTGGAAGGTCTACATTTGGGAACATACACAAATCTTTAGATGCGACACATTTGTGCCTTCCCAACCCTTGCATACTTCTTATGTGTTGCTCCATGCTTTTTATATTTTCCAAAATTTCTTCTGAGCCTTGAGTGGGCCTCGTAACATCAATGAGGGACCCAAATTGTACAGAGTTAGGGCCCCCAAATTCTATCCGGGAGTATTGTACTACTTTGGATGAGTGGTGAATTATCCCTCCTGAGCTGCTCTCTGCTCACAATTTGTTGTGGGAGAGTATAAATCGGTATAGCTATCGTGACAGTTGAATTATTCCTAAATGACATTCCTTGAGGGCGTGTTGTTGATGGTCCGACCTCACAATTATGAAATGTACCATACCATGGAGGGAAAAAAAGGTTTGATATCAAGACATGAGAAGATAAAGATCGGATACTAGTGATCTCAAGAAAACCAGGAGTAGACGTTGGTCGTCTTAGCCATTGGCCCAGGCTTCCCAAAATTGTGCCATAACATGTCTCAATGTTTGATTTTCTTCAATAGTCGCTAACTCTCTTGTCAATGATTTAATTGGAATATCCACTGGGTTCACCATAGTTTCAGTATTGGTTGTCATTAATGCCCTTACCTTAGCTGCGGTAAAGTATGAGTATTCTGCCAGTTTACCACAAAGAAACCACCAAAAGCTTATTAGGGGTTTTACAATTTTACACATGAATCACACATTTGTTAGTCACATAGTAACATGAGTTCAGAAGGACATTGTCTCATCCTACCTTTGATTGGATCATTGTCTTTCCTTCTCTCTCTCTCTCTCTCTCTCTCTGTTTTAAAAAAATAGTTTTGATCGGACCCTTTGAAGGTCGCCTACGTATCATGTCGCCGTATGAATCAGATCATTACGTAGTTCAAAAATTTAGACAACTCAACAAAATTAATTTGGCATAGCAAGAAAAATCCCTTTCATTCATTTCCAAAATACATTAAGCAAGACGACAGAACCAATGGGTTTAAACACAACCCTGATCAACATGATCTCCTTGAAAACCAAAATTCAAACATAAACATCGAGTCTTTAAAAAAACAAAAATGAATCAAACAAACAAACAAAAACAACTAAACTTTATTTCAATCTTCATCACTTCCTTGGGAATTTCTTTATCCTCTCAAGGTCTCATACAAATTAAACAACACCTTTAGCAAATGGAGAACAATGGCCCGTGCTTGCTCAGCCATTTCTGGATAATTAATACGGTGATCATTTTTAATAACATAAAAGTTTGTTCTGCCAACTGATGAACTTGACACCCATATTTTGATGGCAGTTATTTAACCAAGCCTGATGATCACCAAGATTGTTTTTTAAGAGATCCTCTCGCTCCACTACTGTTTCAAGTTGATGGCGAAGTGTTTCTCTCTCAATGATCATTTGTCTTTGCCCCTCTTCGATATCGACACAACAACCAATTTTTCTTTTATATTATCTAACTAATGCATCCAACATGACCTTTTTATCGAATTACTCATTCTACTACTTAAGTTCTCACTTTTGATAGTGCACGACCTATTCAGATGCCACTAAGTGCCTCTTTAAATTAGAGATATCAAAACTCTGCTCCTTTATTATTTTTCGTGCCAAGTGAATTCTACTATCTAACTCTCTCTCTCCAACTGGCTAATTTCTCCTGTCACATCCCGAAACCACACCCTAAGAGTTTGGGGAAATCTCGGATTGCAACTAGCATACTTGACCTCTCGGAGGTCTTGTACAAGCCCTTACATACCATTCACCGCATAAACATAGTGAAAAGTAGTGCAGAATTAAAACTTTTCACAAAACACAACATAGTCTTTAATATTCATATAAAGTCATAGGAATACTAAATTTCAATCTCATCATCTTAAGACACAAGAAAACTTGGGACACGGCCCATACAAAATACGAATATACAAATACTTAGTCTTCAATACTTCAAATGGAAAACATAAAACACATATATGTCGTTAAATGAGGACATACTTAAACTTCTCTTGAATGATTCTACGGTCCAAGTCTTCAGTTTCAAGAATCTCCTCACCTACTAAGAACTATCTAAATAGATAAAAGCATGGAGTTAGTACAATCACATGTAGTAAGTATGACATTATGCATAAAATCATGAAAAAAGACATTTAGTTGAAATATGCATCTTTTCATTTAGAAATCATATTATAATCATAAGAACAACATTTATCAATTTAGAAACACATAAAAATCATTTAAACTAAATATTCTAATTTTAGAACCCACTTTACAGTGAGTTTAATTCACTGTACAGTGAAGTACCTCACTGTTACAGTGAATTCACTTCCTTTCATCTTTATCACTTTCTAGCATGTTGTTATCCCACTCAAAGCTATCCCAAGATTCACTTAAGTCACATAAAGAGAGATCTCCCATACACTCTCTCTAGATGTGCCTAAAAAACCCTTAAGATTACTTATAATGAGTCACATACACACTTACAAAGCATCATGAACATCAAGGTAAGATTCTTCTACAAACGGTGAATTCTAAGTCTCACTTGAGTGAGTTGTAAAGAGACCACCCATAAAATCCCTTACACACACACTCAAGAGATCCTATAGACCCCCTAAGATAGAATCATTCTCCATAAACACACCGACACATAGATGATATGACATTCTCCTTTCAAAGGCTATCAAAAGGCCTACGTAAGTAAATCAAGAAGATAATGTCCATGATTGACCTCTTCAAGATTACCTAAATGTCCTTAAGACTACCTAAGGCTTAGATAATGTCTACAACACCAAGCATCTTTCCTAACTAGATTTATTCTCAAGACTTCAAAAGCTAAGACATGAAGAGATCATCCCTTATGCCCTCTTCACACTTTAGCTAAGGAATCCTTAAGTTAATTTAGATTAGGAACTTATTCACTTACATACTTCATAACTAAGTCATTAGTTTATTAGTCCATTAAGAGATTCATACATCGCATAAATAACATTCAAGTAATGGTCTTACATAAGACCTAGGAACTCCAAATAACACCTTCAAAGCCTATTGTGAAATGGATAGATAGTGTCTCATACCACCACCTAAACATCATAGAAATTCTCTTATGTTAATAGATATTGCATATGATGAGAATAGAAAATAACCAACATAGAGTATGATAGCAAAACATAGAATACGGAGTTCTATCCTACTCCAATGAGGTTGTTCTACTTGCCAAGGTTAGAACTTAGACACATCCCATGTAGGTACATGGTTAAGGAATATAAAGGGCGTGCTTTGTATTTTAATCTCATACTTAAACTAGAAATACTTCCCCTTACCGTACTCACTTGGTGCTAGCCTTTGTTCTCTTAGAGTAATTAACATTAAGGTTCATACAAAAAGGTTTCACATCTAGTTCATAACCCAATTACATTTACCCTACCAAGGAGGTCGGCTAAAGGATGTCTTACAATGAAGACAAGAAGATAATTATGACTTTTCCCAATGTTAGATATGATGTCGTTCAAGCAAATCAACCTCAATTCCATCATTCATCACATGAAGGATACCATTACAGCTTACTACTTTAAGATTCATAACCTTACAACTAGGTTCAGGGTTACACATAACATGCATACGTACAAGACCCTTAGAATCCTAAGTAAAGACATCACATATTCATATTCATACATTTATCAAGTAAGGGACACAAGTATACCTAAACAAGACACAACATACTTCAATTTAGCACATATTACAAGTCATTCTAGAAACACATAGGAGAAACTATTATCATTCTCAAGTAATCCTATATTCTATCATAACATCATTAAAAGAACATATAAACTATTACATATAGATAAACATTATCATAATTCACATAATCATCATAATACTTCAAGTAATTGCCGACAAGGTCATGATCATCATAATACATAAAATAACGTCGACAAGGCCACATCAATTTACATAACACCACCACCATTAGTGGAACAAACCAATCACAACAAATTTAAAGTATAAATAAAAACAAAATTAAAGAAATAGGGCAGCATACCCCCATTCCGTTATCACACCTTAATCCAATGTCAAATTACTCAATTCGATAACACAAGACCCTTACGCAAGGCCATAACCAACAATTCAACATAAAAACCACAATAATAAATGAACTAGGTAAATTCAAGGTAACTTCATCAATCTAATACAAACTAGATATCAGTTTACCACAATCATTACATAAATGAATATCCCACATAAAACTTCATAAGAATTAATCAACATTAAATCTATAACAAATAACCCACAACTTAGTCAAAAACTAGAATTCATCTAAATTCATCGGTTCATAGGTAATTTAGGTTAAAATAATCAATATAATATCAATTAAATCATTATTCAATGTTTAGAAATCATTAATGCAAGAACCCATGGTAGAATCATGAAATTAGACAATTCAACTTTGAAAACTTTCGAGAACATCTTGAGAGTTGGGCTCCTTGATAAAACGAGTTTCAAGGATCAAAAATCATACCTCAATGATGATAATTCTTTAATTTAACGAATAATATCCACTTAATTTGTCTCACCAAGCTCTTCTTTGATTTCGGACTTCAATGGAGTCTTTGGGAATTCTTAAGGGATTTTGGGATTTTGTTTTAGAAGAATGAAATCTTCTAAGTGTTAAACACTTATATACATGTAAGATACTAAAAATACCCCTAAAGAACCACCAAACTCTTATTTGGAAATGGGGTGAAATTACAACGTCACCCCTCAACTTACAGTGACTTGTGCAAGAACACAGACCACAATCGACGTGCCCATCGACGAGGCATAGGTCCATGCATGGGTCATCTTGGCCTCTGTCGATGGGTTCTGAGACTTGCAACTGGGAGTTTTGCTCCACAGGATAAGAACCATAAGATGCCCACCACATACGAGGCGTCCACCAGGCTACTGGCCATCGATTGCCATCCTTAGGTGGACTGCCTTGGGCTGTTTTGGCCACCAACTCTCTTTCCCAACTATTTTATAATGTGTTGGTCTTTCTTTTCCTACTGGAATCTTCGAGAGTGTCACCAAATGTCATTGGATCACGAAATCACGATAGGTACCCAAGAACCACTTTTCCTTTATCTTTCTCCATAATCATTTCACTTAGCTTAAAAATTGTACTATCGCAACAAAATTTCAGAATATTTTCACTACTAAAGACAAAACCTAGCGGAGTGTCATATAAAAACCTACTTATATCATCATTGGGTGGAATTTCTTGAACTCTAGCCAGCTGACGCATAACCCGAAGTGGGGCATGGGGTTGAACACCTCTAATACCAATCAACACAAGAAACAAGATACCACTTGACATGAAAATGAAATCTTAGCTGGAAACCAGTAATAATTCAACACTATTTCACCAAACTTGAACACCTGAAGTTTTATTTTCACAAGCTAAAATTCCTTTTGGGAAATTGACTTTTGATTCCCTTTCCCTTGTGTAAGGAAACATAATTACACCGGTCGAGAGTGAACCTTGACGCACGATCATGGTGATAAATATGTTCCAAAAGCCATATCTGAAGCAAGATATTGCAGTCTTCAAAATTCATTTCCCCACTTATGCATTTAGTTAATACACTAAACATATCTACTAGGATCATATGAAAATAGTTTGACTTTCCGTTGTGGTCAACTCCTTCACCACAACAACTAGACGAATGTCGATATGCTCGTCCCATTTGGAGAAAATAATAGCCGTAATATCAAGACCATGAAGTCAAAGCATCTATTCGCCTTCCAAGCCTCTTTACCCACTTGGGCATTGGATGTTAAGTTGGTTTCGATAGTTTTTGAATCCATCCTTTTGGTTGTACCTCTCGTATAGAAAGTCCAATGAGATCCACTTATTTCTCAAGCTCTCCTTCTCTATTTGATTGATTATGAGAAGTTCCAGAAATTTTTTTGCATCAACAGTCTTTGAGATTATTGGTTTTTTACTGCGGAGATTAGCACCTCGAATATTGGACCCTTTCCGTATAAAGCTAGAAATTTCTTCTAGAGTTGGTGTTAATTTAAAGTAAAAAAATCGAAACACATTATTTTTTGGATCCTGGTAAGGAATCAATGTCTCGATCACATCCCTTCTAAGTTCAATCTCCATTAGAGGCACTAGATATATCAAATGCTCTTTCACTATCTTTTGCTCATAACTCTTCATGAAGTCTACCATCACCATAGATTTCGGAGTATTGCTTCAACAATTGTGAATTATGGAAATCCTTCTCTTTATGGCTTTTTTGAACCCTGTCCTTTGGTCGGAGGTTTCATTTGTACCTTTGAAGAAAATTTAATTAATGTTCTAGGAAAAACTCTAATTGAGGTAGGAAAGAAAGAAAAATAAAAAATTTTAAAAGATAAAATACCCGTTTTTACAAACATCGAACCAAGAAACGATGCCAACGTATCTCATTTTAGTGTGAATTAGGTGTGTGTAGTTCATAAGAAAATAAAGGCTTGCCCTTGAAAGACACCATTTTATTTCGACCTCTTTTTTAAAAAAAATCAAAAATCACAAAGCTATTGTGAAGCAGGTCAACAATGAAAAGGCCTTCTGACCAATTATTTTCACATACCACATAAAATTAACATTTTGGTCTAGAGTGGGTACCTATCTTAGATTTTGCTAGGTCAAATACATATGATACAAATAAATGTAGAATATCAAAGATAGTTTTTCTAAGTGTAGCATGTATATACAAGATGTATAAACTGGCTTTACTCGAGCAGACAACTCGAGTCGTGGAGGGTCAGTGTACCGGTAGTAAAGTTATTTCGACTTAACTGGTGGTACAACCCCGCCTAACATGTGTGACAACCTAGAATAAGAAGCATAACCGCATAATTACTCATTTTATATAGAGATCCTCTGGAGTGTATCTACACACACATTGTATAACAATGTAAAGGCAATCTGAATCAATTACTTTCACATACCACATAAAAGGCGGAATGGTCCGGTGGACCCTTATATTTGTATCAGTTTATATTGTGGACTCTTCTACTTAATATTTTGTCAACTGAACCCTTACACTCAACATAACACAATATATTAAACCCATATAACCATTGATCATCCTAATGTGACATTAATATAGATGAGTTGGCAAGAGGGTGTAGTCACACCCTTGTAAAGGCAAGTGAACATGATATTTAAAATTTTAAATTTTAATTTTAAATTATTAAAAAAATAAAAAATAATAAATTTAAAACGGAAAAAACTCTATTTTCTGCCCCACACTAATGTTTTTCAGCCATCCCACCCCAACCCCCTTTTTCTTTCTTATTCATACCCTATTCGTTATCTTGTTTAGACAATCTCGACATTGACACTGTCATGATATCAAATTTCATGGTGATTAATAGTGGAGGGATAATGCGGTGTTTGTTTCAAGGGGTGCTTGCCTGGAAATTGAGTATTGTTTGTTTTGAAAATTACTATTCAACGACAGAGGTGGAGATGGTGAGTAAGAGTGTATAGGTGGGGAAGCGACGACTTTCTTTGCTGCAGATTAGGAAGAAAATTGTTGTTACTAAAATCTCCACAGTTGCTTCAAACAAGCTTTTTTTGGTGGGAGGAGATTTATGTATTTTGAATTTTTTTGTAAAACATTCTTGAATATCAGAGTGTTTGGGGAATGAAAATTCATGAATATCATTGCAAGAATTGGATAAAATAAGTATTTCATCTTTTGTGAGAAGTTGTCAAACAAGAACACCTAAGTTGCAAGATATAGCAGCAGGTGTATGTTTATGCTTAAGATGGATGAGAAATGGTGGGAGGTGGGTTTGGATTTGCAGATGGTGGGGCGGCAGATGGATGAGAAATGGTGGGAGGTGGGTGGTGTGGTAGATGGATGGGAAATGGTGAGAGGTGCGTTTTAATTTCGGGGTGGTAGTGTGACAAACGGATGGGAAATGGTGGGAGCTGGGTGGGGCGGCAGACGAGTTGGAAAATGGTGGGAGATGAGAATGGAAGAGTTGAGAAGAAGCTTCAACAAGAAAGGAAAAATAACATTTTCAAAAAATATTATTTATTTTTTATATTTAATTTCTGACATGGCATTTAAATGAGTTGTATTCTATGTTTATTTGGTTGCATTACACGCACTCTATTCAAATTATTTAAGGGTTTAAAATATTGTGTTTTGTTATGTTTAAGTGTTTACTTGAAAAAAATTTAAGTAGAAGGATACATTTTACAATTCAATACAAGTATAAGGGTCTATCAGACCATTCTGCCCCATGAACATTTTGGTATAGAATGGGTACCTATCTTAAATTTTATAAGGTCAAATGCACATTATGCAAATAAAAGTAGCATACCAGAGAAAGTTTTTCTACGTTTAATATTCATATGAAAGATGTCTAAACTGGCTTTACTCGAGCGAACAACTCGAGTCGAGGTTGGTCAACATATCGATAGAAGAGATATTTTGGCTTAACTAGTGGTCCAACCTTGCCTAACACGTGTCACAATTTAAATCAGGAGTGCAATCGCACACTGACACATTATAGACATCCTCACACACATTGTTTAACAAAAATTTTAAAGTTCTGAAGGATGTGCAAGAGAAGACAATTTATATACAATATATAATATCAAAACAATGAATAGTTGTAGTTGAAATAACACAATTATCCAACAAACACAAAATCTATCCAAATAATCAAAATAGTCAAATATAATAAATTTACAAAGTTAAAATTCAAAAAAAAAAATCCCCAGCTACATCGCCAAATTTGTCACACCTCTTCCATTTATTTTTTTACAATTGTTAAGGATATGACGAGTTTATTTTTTTTAAAAAAAAAGTAAAAGGAAAACATTTTTTAGAGTCGCCACTTGGAATTGATATTTTAAGTGCTTCAATTCACCTGGTGATTTCTAATTTAACATTTAAAAAATATTCATCATTTTTAAGTATACAAAAACAGAGCCGATATAACAAATTCTATTGATCGTAGTGAAGGTATGAGATACCCCCTAAATCTCGTGATTCTAGCACTGTCACTAAGGGCGACCCACTTTGGGTCCCGGGTGTTCACCTGAACACCCTCGGCAAAAAAATATACAATATATAAGGTAAAATTTCTGTATTTCTGTAGATGAATATATTTTGAGTCCCCTCAAAAACAAATAAAAATAGAAGGCTCAATGGTAAGACCCCTGAATATTAAGTTGTACAATCCCAAGTTCAAATCCTTGCAACAACTTCAGTTTATTTTTATTTAAAAAAATTAGTTATGTTTTTTCAAGCATTTTTTTTAAAAAAATGTGCCAACAATGTACTTTTAAACCCAAAAAAATTCAAAGGGCCTATTTCGAAAGACTTATTTACACGTTTATATTTTTATTTTTTGAACCTCCTAAACAAAAATCTTGGATCCGCCAGTGTCTATAACTTTATTAACTTATATTTGGCTAAAAATAATTTTATTGAATAAAAAGTAAATTTATCTTCGTTAATATTTTTTTAAAAAAATGACTGGCCTAGGAGTATAACCACACACAAGACCCTTTTTTAGAAAAAATAAACTTCATAGATCGTAAAAAAATGATAATTAGTTACTCAAAAAAATTAATAAAGTAAAAAGGAATATGTTGCAACATATAGACAAGAAAATGATTTTTTTTCGCAAATTTGTTATTAATATTTTTTTTAATCAAAAGAAACAAATAGACATTTGTGCGTCTACTTCATTTTAGCTAGGAGAATAACTTTCAACAGTTGTGCATTCAACACTACATACATAAGTTGAAATGAATGGAACTTGATAGACTAATCTAATTTATGCGGGAAAAAAATTATTTTTAACCTTTATTTGTTACTTGAAAACACATATTTCAAATCTTACTGCACATCAAACCAAAGATATGAGTGCTAAACCATTCTCATATTGTTTGTGAGTCTTATGTGAATTTATCGTTCAATCATGTAAAAAGTGAACCTTAAAAAATCAGTCACCAATGTTTCTACCCATAAGTAGAATGTATTAATTGATTGAAATCTCAATACCACTCGTGTAACTGTTGCTTTTAATATTAATGAGTAAGACATTAAAGCATTTTGATTGTCTTCAATGGGGAGATCTTAAAGAGGCTGATGAGTTATTCCTATCTAGATCAACAGGTTGAAGGGGGGATGAGTCTGCTCTTTTCGAGTCAATTATGCAAAAAAAGATAATGCTACTTCTTAGAGGTCAATCAGGCACCTGAATATCTCTCGCGCTTATTCTCAGTGAAATCAAATTATCAATTGTGAGTCCATCCGTTAAATTTTTAATATTTATTTACTTCGTTAGTTTTTCATTATTGCTTGTTCTGTGTGTTGTATGTTGTTATTGTGGGAAAGTGGGAGCAAAAAAGACTATTGTTTTCAAGTCAACTATGTAGAAAGGGATTAATTATACCATCCAATGGTACAAATCTTGTCTTCATTCAAGTTCCAAAAATAACTATTAGAGAAATCTTGATCTTATCAACTGTGAGTTCGTCTACTTGGCCAAATCATGTGATAAATCATCGACATTCATTTTCTTCCTTATGGTTTTCATTATTACAACTTTAAAGAACTATATTCTCATAATATGGACCACCAATGGTATAGTGCAATAAAATTAAACTCAGTTGAATCTCATTAATGGAGGCTCGAACGGCTACCACCAGCCTAAATTATTATCACTAAATCAGACTCAAGCTTCAAAAATGGTGGATTTCAAAGTTTTGCCACAAAAACTTTTTCAATTTCGTATGTATATTTCAAATTCATCAAAAGACCACATCAATCAGTTGTTTTATTTTTTATTCCTAAGATACTTAAAATAAAACTTTGAAGAACTTGATAAGACACAATAAAGCTTAAGAACATTTTCACAACTAGAAAGTTAAAACTAGTAGAGAAACTAGATCAGATGCAGATTAGAAAAATTATACGAAATATTTTTTCTGAAGAATCGTTGTCAATATTTATTTAGAGAATATTAATAATTTCAATAAACTTTGCAGAAATACGAAATTACCAAAGTTCAATGAACCAATAAAGAACAAAAATTAATTCAAAAATCTAAAATTTGTAACACATAGCATAAAATTTGGAAAAATAGAATGAAGATCAAGCCCACTAAATGCATAATGTCCCTTTAAGGAAATTATTCCCCTCTAGTATACGAGATTTGATTTGGAATATGTCCTCCCAGGATAGAATTATCTCAATCACCAATGTATTGATATTCAAAACGCTGGAGTCAACGAGCTACTCAACGGCAATAAAGTACACTTTGAATATTAGATTTAGTAATAAAAGAAGAAGTCCAGAAAAACCTCTTCTATAAAATGAGAGGAAATTCCTCAAATTATTGAAAACAAATGGTAGTGCAAAAATGTTCTTATCGTGCCTTACTGGAAAGGTCACAAGCCTTTGAAAAAGTCACAATCTTTTGGAAAGTTCGTCACCTTTCATAAAAGTCGCAATTTTTCATAATCGTCGTAACTTTTCATAAAAGTCGCAACCTTTCATAAAAGTTGCAACTCTTTACTTTCTATTCACACCTTTTAAACCCCAAAAAATCAACTTCCAAATTCGTTTTCAGATGTTCCACATTAGAGTCTCCCGACTCTGAAATGCCTACCAACACAAAGCTTCTCAAGTTTCTACTTGTTTACTTTTTAAGGTAAACTTATTTAGCTATGCATACATTTCAAAATTTCAAAGTGTTTATATTTTCTTTTATAAGTTTTTTCTAACACAAAGGTGATTAGTTTTCCGAGATTGAACATCCATAATTCATGAAATATGATATTGGTACAATTTCATAGCCTAAATCCCCCTCTCTTACTTTTCTTATCTTGCATAGAGATGATACATAATTTTTATATACATGGGTGTGTAAAAAACTCTAAGTACATAATGTTGAGTTTTGACCTTATAATATTTTTAAATTTTACAAGCAACTTATTTGATACAACATTATATACACTTATACTACTTGTTGTGGAGTTACTTAAATATTTTTGTCTATGATGTGTAAAATTAAAATTAGAAAAATGCTTATTGTGTTTAACCTCCTCTGACATAAAAAGGCTAGTAGTATGTATAAAAAATGTTTCTTTTCTGTCCATAGCGATAAATCAGTCAGATATGTTGTATATGATGTGTCTTTGTTTGCTTGACAGTGTCTAGAAGTGGTAACATAAGCCATTTGATCTTGTATTTATGGTAACCTAAGTGACATAATTACTATTTGAAAAGTGTGACTGAACATATGTTAGTCTTCTTCATATTGACATCATATCTTAGTATAGATTAAATCAAGAAATCTGATGATGATAAAATGAAGATAGGAAGGATTAACTTTTTGCAACATTTAGTTTGGGACATTCATTCAAGAAGTTTTATTCTCTTTATTCATAAGTTTTCCTTATATGCGACTCTTTCCTAATTTTTATTTATGTACTTTTTGCACTTGTATTGCACGTAACTCCTTTTACCAATAGAGATTTACATCTTTTATGAGGTAAGTACCTTTTTTACTATTGTTGCCTTCTTAGGGACAAGGGTGGATCACATAGAGTCCACCGGGTGCTCGAGCGCCCATTGATCTTGTATCAGTCTATATATATCTATGTAGAAACTAAAGAAGCTCATGATGGGTGCTTAAGGTAGGAGTTCGAACTAACTCTCTACATGTTTATATATATATATATATATATATATATATATATATATATATGTAAATATGTATATATATGTAAATATGTATATATGTATATCTTTGAACTCCTTTAGTAAAAGTTTTCTCTGCCACTATTAAGATAAGAGAGCACCACAACTTTAAAATCCTAGATCTGCCACTACTTAGGGAGCTATTGCTTCGAGTTACATGGCATTCACTATGTCAATAAAAAATGGATTTGGGAAATAGATGATCACTGTTGTTGACTTGTTAGGGGGATATTGGTTGAGTTAAATGGCATTCAACATGTTAATTAAAAAAAACCTTTGGAAAATAGATGATCCATTTGGCACTCAGGATGAAGTTTTACAACTTGCAAGAAGACTGAGCATCTCCACAACTTTTGGTCTGGCTCATCATGTTGTTATCATCAGACCAAGTAAAGTTTGAATATGATTGATCAAACAAGATGATGTACTAACTATATGTCTTCATTTTCCTTGTTCTTCCTCTCAACTGAAAAAATCATATCATGCGGATAGAATTATTTGGGGGTACATTCATATTTGTCGAGGAACCTTATACATGATGTAAGATTTGGTAATATACATAATTTTATTGGTACATGTTAGATAATTCAATCTTACAACACATCTTAATATTGTTACTGATTCTTTCCTTCAAGAACCTAATAACCGTGAGACTGATTCTTATTAACAACCTTCCTTCCCCATTTATTCCTGGAGCTTTTTGCATATTGTACTTGCATTTTTAAAAATATATTTTTCTAATAATTTTGTACTTTATTAGGTTGCTACTACTCAAGTTGCGTTCTAGTGGATGAGAGTTTAATTTCCAACGAGTTCTTAAAGGCACCATTAAATTTCACATTATTGTATCAATATATTTCTGATAGTTGGAATGCCAAGCTTTTTTGTATCCTATGAGATTGGGAGAAACTCATTTGTACTCAATTAAGTACATAATATATTGTACTATTACACAACCTTTGGTCGCAATGCTTGGATTAAGACCTATTGGTGCATCTTAAGTTTAGATATTGTTTCCGGTGTTTCACGGGTTTGTTTTTTCCATACAACATTTTATTGACATAGTACAACTTGTAAGAAACCAAATTCACCATTAGATATCCCACATGTAATTATACGGTGTTGGTCCCGTGCTTAGACCTATCTATATATTATTTCTGTTATATAGAAGCATGAAGAAGAGGACGCCCACAACTTAATGTTATTGTACATTGTGCAACAAATGTTCTACAAAATTTAGGTTTGGTTATTTAAAATAAAAGTAAGGGTATTTTCGTCTATTTATTCTATTCTTTTCTTCTATCATTTTCTCAATCATTCTTATTTTTTCTTCTTCTCTCCTTATTTTATTGGAATTCCTATTCTGACATTTTTTTCCGCTTGAGACTCCGAATGCAAAAGCTTAAGTCAAGTAGGTATGTGGATTTTTTCACTCTTCTTTAGCATTTCAATAATAATAAATATTAGATTTCACTTAAATTCCAAAGGGATCATACAACTCAAATATGTTTAGTTGGCTATTCAATAGATTACTATTATGTATGTTTTTGGCTAATATGACTTCTTTTTGTTGTAGAGGTAAAAGAGAAACAAGGAGAGACTTTATTCTTTACTCTATTCATTTACTATTTAACTCTAGAAACCAATCAATGATATGGAAAAAGAGATGCTACAAAAAAATTCATCTCAGTGATTTACTTGTACTAGTTAACATTATGAAAAATCTTGAAAAAAGGTATTTGTTACTTTTGATAGCTTCATAAGATGGTATTTTCTTCTTGGTCCTACATTCTTGAGTATATTTATTTAGCTTACATAGTTGTATCGTTTGAATTATGAATATTCTCATTGTTGTATTTGTGTTTTCAATTCAATTACAATTAAATTTCTATGTTCATGACTTCACCTAGCTTGAGAACAAGCCTTCGTAGTTTCTGTTGGATATCTCTACATGGTTTGTTGCCATGATAATCCCACAGAGCTGAAGCTTATTAATATATTCTGTGGTTGACCTTTTTCTATAAGTATCATAAAAATTTTATGTTCACAGGAAACTCAGTGATAAATATATAGTATCTTAAACATTTTATAATTATGGCCCTGTAGATTGGATCAAAACTTGAAGAGAGAAGAGAGGAAGGAACCCTCATTGAAGTCATATGTATTGTTCTTCGCCTGGAGTGTTGTTTTCTTCGCGGACAAAATTATCTTTGGATTATCCTTTTAGGACTAATTTATCCCTGCTCCCAGGTGAGATAAAATAATACTAAGTTTGAGTATAAATTTGTCCCGAAACTTTTGATACATTTTAGATACTACAATCTAGATTTTCCAAATGATATGAAAAAGATTCCATCAAATGAGCAACTGATGCAACAAAGATTATTTATAATACGCCCAAAATAACTAAATAGTTTTTCTTTGATGCTCTACAACTTGAAGCTAATTATTTTACTTCTCTGAATTTGATTTAATTATTTTAATTAGTTGAGTTGATAATGAGGGTTAATGGATGAATTCATGTTCTCCACACTTAACTATTTGAATGTGATCCTCAACCAACACGATATCATTTTAATGATATCATTAGCAAGTATAGAAACTAATTGCATTCAATTCAGTAGTGAAAAATTATCTCGTAAGGGTCATTATAATAGGATCGAGATATTGTTAGTGTATTATGTTTTACATGATTTTGAAGTCACCAATAGATATACTGTGCAGGCCACAAGATATGCCCTTTGATGTGAAGATTCATACTTCCACATATATGACATAATTTTTGTTCCATGAATTCGTGGTAAGGTTAGCTTACATTCTACCCTTGTAATACCTCACTGGTTGGATTTAACTAAATATGTTGTTAGAATCCCCATCTTCTGAAGATTCTGGAGGAGCTAAATGAATTTTCATGTGCGTTATAAAAAATTTTTTGCCGTTGTGTTATTCCAGAGGTGAAATTGTTTGTGTGAGCCCAAATACATGTGTCCATTCAAATACATTTATTGATAGTATATGTGCAAGTGATTTTTGCTTCTTGAGTGTCTCTTGCCTATTTTATATTCATCCAAGGGATGATGACCAAGTACCTTCTAAACCAATGCCCGAAATCTCAGAGACACACTTATACGACACTAAGGTCCTATAAATCCCCCGAACTTATTTTATTAATAATTTTTTACCACTTTTTAGCTTACGTGGCACTATCTTGTGGGCCCAACGATGGTTGACTTTTTTTTTCAAACTATTGTCATATAGGCTAAAAAGGGGTAGAAAATTACATATAAAATAAGTTTAGGGGGGTAATAGGACCTTATTATAGTATAAGTGTGTCTCTGGAATTTCGGGCATAGGTTGAGGAGGTACTTGGGTATTTTCCTTTCATCCAATTGAAATATTTGTAATAAGAATAATGGTGAAAAATTAATTCATCTTTTTTTTATAGGAGTAGTACATTTCTTGGAATTTCTTATCTAAAAAGCATTGTGTTCATAAAAATTTAATTTGATTACTTTAGAGGTAATATACAAGTAAAGAAATCAACAAAAATCTACGCTAGAATATGAATGTTGCTTATACAAAATAATAGTTCTCTCTGCTTACATACTTCACTTGGACATTATTTCCTCAAGTGGTTCATCGGTGGAAAATTACATTATTCATATTGTAAAAATATTTTTTTATGTATATATAGTAGATTTTGAACCTCCTTTGATCTATTCGTGAGTTTTTACTTGTTATATTTTGAAATTCTGTCTCAACCACTGACATTAAAACTATTATTACATGGAAGAAAACACGAGGATTATGTTTGAGTACTTCTGTGTTCAGAACAAGGTTGGCGAGGTGTTTGCTATAATGTTCATTCTTATTACTAATATATGGAATTTATACATCGGAACTAATAAAGACATGTAGGTGATCATGTACTTAATAGTCAAGTAAGTTTATGTTTTTCTCACATGGATTTAAAATAAGTTGGTGAAATCTGTTTCTCCTCTACTTGTGCAATGGAATGCATCTCTGCTCCTCAGTTCAATGGGACACAAACTTTAGTTCTTGTTGATATTTGTGTGCTCATGACTTAGTAAATCAAAATGATTGATATAATTTTTGTAGTAAATGATGTAAGCATACTGATAATAATATTATAAGATTTCATATCCCAAAAATCTATCAGCTACTTGAATAAATCCCGACATCAGATAATTGAGCTACTTAATTTGCATTTTTTTCATAAGAAAAAATCTGCATATTTGAACCAGTAATTTTTCCCTTGAAGAATAATCATTGAATTTAGCTATATGCTAAATTACACATTTGTGGACAACGTAACCATTGTTGAACAAATTATATTGCTACATCAAACACTTGAGAGGTAGGCAAAAATAATTTGTTCAACAATGATTATGTTGTATCCGTTGAAGCAAACTTCATAATAGGTATATTGAGAGCTTCGAATGGGGGCTCCATTGACTGTAAGAAACAATATATTTTGTTAGTGACCCTAGGCCTGAACACATGCAAATTATCCTAGATGTTTTTTGATGCTATAATCAGAACAATTATATTCGTTTCTTATTTCTCGTAGTGGGGACAATGATGTGTGTACCATTCACTTTTTTGAAAAGTAGACAATGTCAATTCGATATACAAGATAGATTTTTCATTTTCCTGTGACAAACAAGAGACTTTATTAAATAAAAAAATAATAAGACAAGGGAAAAGAATTTTATTAATTTTTAACCGTGTATATCTCATGTTCAACATGTCATCTTTTTCGAGGAACAAACATTGGTGAGCTGAAGCTCGTGTAAATTTGAGCATTAGACGAATCTCTTTCAATAAGAGCCATGTTTGGGATATGTACTTCTCTCCATATTCTTTTCTTTTCCTTCAATTCTTTGAACTCATCAACAACTTGGAAGCTAGAGTTGTATTTTTCAACAATATGTATTGTTTCTAATAAAATATTGTAAGAATTTTTAGTTTCTTATTTTACTTTAATTTTCAGACAAGCAACAAAGGGTTATTGGTATTCCTCCCTACCTAAGAGGTAATTTTGTAGTATATTTATAAATATAACTTTGCATTCCTTGCAATTTTGGTATAAAAATAATTTATTTCAACTATCTCGTAATAATAGAATTTTTCTCAAGTAAAATGCATTAAAATATTTTCTTAATCAATATGTTGGGCCTGTGCATAACACAGGCTGCACTAATCTAGTTTTATTTTTTTTATATATATACAAAAGAGTCATTATGAGGACGTGCAATGACAGTTTTGTAATTTTAAACATTATTATGGGTAAAATTCTAAATTTATAATTGTATAATTGATTATCAAAGTAGTTTTCTAGAAGAATTCTGTTTTCCTTTTCAAGAGTCACAAATTTTTTTCCATGTGTGGCCCACAAACGCATTTTATTTTACTTTTAAAAATCAATTTGTATTTGTTTGAATGTAATTATAATGTGAAAAATATTTTTACTTTTATACTCTTGATCAATTCAAATAATTCATCTATGTTTACTACTATTACAACATATTCAGTATAATCCTACAATCTTCAATGTATGTAATTTTCTTTTTAATTATATATGACAACTTTTATACATAAGTATTCATATAGTTTTATTTAACCTATTTTATCTCCAAAATAATATTTATTTTATCTTAATTCCATGTATGTAATTTCCTTTTTAATTATATACAACGTTTTTAAACATAAGTCATATAATTTTATTTAACCTATTTTATCTCCAACATGATATTTATTTTATCTTTAAAAATTGCTACTTAAATAAGAAAACAAAAATAGCGCCATTCTAAAGAGATAACTAAAGAAGAATATAGAGCTGATAATGTAAAAATTGATAAATAATGACCATATAATTGTAGTTTATGAAAATACATAACCAATTAACGGAATATTAGTATAAATATATGAGATCAAAAATTAATTTATCAAAGAATTATCTACCATATACTTAGGAAACATCTATAATAGATAAACTACGGATTGACCTTCATGTAATAGTGAGTTGCACTTTTTAGTTTTGATTTCTACTTCTTACAATCTTGAATTATGATAAAATTAGTGTTAGTCATCGACAGTAAGAAGTATATTAAATATTAGATTATGAATGGTTTACAATTTATAAATAAATATTTTTTCAATTAATGTCAATACTTGAATTTCATAATTATGTTACTACATTACCGTATTTATAATAAAATTTTGGCTATTAATAACTAGAAATTGATTTAAAAAACAAATATAATACATAATTGTGAAAAAGGTTTAACATTTCTGTCACGACCCAAAACGTGTCATGAGTGGCACCCACACTTATCCTACTATGTGAGCGAACCAACCAATCTGAACCCCAACATTTCAAACATAATAAGTAGAAAACAATGCGGAAGACTTAAAACTCATTAACAAAATCAATAATCAACTTCTAAATGTCAAAACTTATCATTATCCCCAAAATCTGGAAGTCATCACCACAAGAACATCTATCTTCAACTTACTAAATCTAAGAGTATCTAAGAAGCTAAAATAATTAAAAAGCTAGTCCATGCCGGAACTTCAAGGCATCATGACATGAAGAAGAAGATCCAGTCCAAGCTAGAAGCATTAGCTCACCCTGAAATCTGACGTGATAAAAACTGGCTAGAGTTGCGGTTGAGTTGAAGACGACGATACGTTTGCTGCACTCCACGAATAAGAAAGAGAAAACATACAAGTAGGGGTCAATTCAAAACACAAGTACTGAGTAGGTATCATCGTCCAACTCAAAATAGAAAACAGTATATATCCGATAATATCATAAAATCAACTACAATACTCAACAGGTAGCAACAACAAGTACAAGAATCATTGATAGTAAAGCCAAGCACACCCATGAGGACACAAGCCTCCATACCATAATCATTTGGGAAATAGGTTCATTAAATTTTGAGTATATTAAGATAATTCAAGATTCATTCTCTTTATTCCTCTTGTGTCGGAACATGATACTCCGATCCCCTAATACTACGTATCGGTTCGTGACACCCGATCCCCTAATACTACGTGTCGGTTCGTTACACCCGATCCCCTAATACTACATGTCGGTTCGTGACACCCGATCCCCTAATACTACATGTTGGTTCGTGACACCCGATCCCCTAATACTACGTGTCGGTTCGTGACACCCAATCCCCTAATACTACGTGTCGGTTCGTGACACCCGATCCCCTAATACTATGTGTCGGTTCGTGACACCCGATCCCCTAATACTACGTGTCGGTTCGTGACACCCGATCCATTAACCTCATTCTTTTAGTTCATCAAGCCTTTTTTCATACCAAGGCATCATCATTAACAAAGAGGTTTTAAGATTTAAGATTCAAAAGCCTCATCATGCTTATTTTATCACAATTATATAATCACATCATGCAAGCACACAATTAAGCATGTAGAAGGGTTTACAATACTACCCAATACATATCATTCGCTATTAAGAGTTTACTATGAAATAGCATAAACCATAATCTACCTCCACCGAAGAATTGAAGTCAAGAAATCTACTTTTTCAATACTTTGCTCTCGTGTTCGTTCGTCCCTCTCTTTCTCTTTTTTCTGATTTTTCCTTATTCAAACTCTTTTTCTTTTACCCTAATTGTCATATAATTAAGTATAAAAGATGACCAAAGTAACCCACTAATTAATTCAAGGTTATCTCTTTTAACCCCCAAGAAATTGAATTATTTAACATTCAACCACTAACTTTATAATTATAAGCAGGAATAGTCCAAAATGCCCCTTAAAACTTTTAACAGATATCCGACCCAGGCAGGGTTACGCAGACTGTGACGGCCCGTCGTGCCTGCGACGGTCCGTCCTGTTGCTTCCATCACAAAGTTCAGAGACTCAATTCCTTGAAGAGTCTGTGACGGCTCGTCATGCCTGTGACGGTCCGTCCTACCATTTCGTCGCGAAGTTCATAGAGTCGATCTCAGTATCCAAATTTTAGAATTCTAAGTGTTTTGGAACGAGACACCCTCGACGGTCCGTCGTGCCCATGACGGTACATCGTGGGATCCGTCGACTCAGACAGTTATTACCAGAAATAAACTCCACTAGTCAAAACGACTAAACAGGTCGTTACAATAGATACCAATTTACCCATCGTTCGTCCCCGAACGATCACAAGAAGAAAAACAAGGAGGAAAAGGAGTAACTGAATCAGTGAACAGGTGTGGGTATCTTTCTTGCATATCGGCCTCCTTCTCCCAAGTGGACTCTTCAACTGGTCGATTCTTCCATTGAACTTTGATGGATGCAACCTCCCTTGATCTCAACTTGCGGAATTCTCTATCTAAAATAGCAACATGCTCCTCCTCATAAGATAGATTCTCATCAAGCAGAACTGAATCCCAACGAATGATGTAGTTTCCATCCCCATGGTATCTTTTCAACATAGACACATGAAATACTGGATGCACTCCTGACAGTCCTGGGGGCAAGGCTAATTCATAAGCTACCTCCCCCACGCGCTTCAGAACTTCAAATGGACCAATATATCTCGGACTAAGCTTACCTCTCTTACCAAACTGCATCATCCCTTTCATGGGCTAAACCTTTAGCAAGACTTGCTCACCCTCCATAAACTCCAAGTCTCTAACCTTTCGATCTGCATATTCTTTCTGCCTACTGTGAGCCGCTAGGAGCTTTTCTTGAATGCATTTCACTTTATCTAACGATTCCCGCAGAAGGTCAGTACCCCAAGGTCTAACCTCAAATGCATCAAACCACCCAATGGGAGACCTACATATTCTCCCATACAGTGCCTCAAATGGGGCCATATCAATATTTGAGTGATAGCTATTGTTGTAGGAGAACTCTGCTAAGGGTAATAAGTTATCCCAATGGCCACCAAATTCTATCACACATGCACGAAGAATGTCCTCCAACACTTGAATCGTTTGCTCAGACTGACCATCGGTCTGAGGGTGAAAGGCGGTACTAAGATCCAACCTAGTACCCAATTCAGCATGCAATGTTTTCCAAAATTTAGAAGTAAACTGCGTACCTCTATCTGATATGATGGAAAGTGGAACTCCATGCAATCGAACAATTTCTGTGATGCAAAGTTTGGCTAACTTCTCTGCATTGTAAGTCACCTTAACCGGAATGAAGTGAGCAGAATTAGTTAACCTATCAACAATTACCCAAATGGAGTCATACATACCCATTGTCTTTGGAAGACCAACCACGAAGTCCATTGCAATTCTCTCCCACTTCCATTCAGGAATGGGCATTCTCTGAAGTGTCCCTCCAGGCCTCTGGTGTTCATACTTTACTTGCTAACAATTCGGGCATTGAGCAACAAAGTCAACAATGTCACGCTTTATTATACTCCACCAAAAATGTTGCTTTAGTTCACGATACATCTTGGTTGCACCAGGATGTATACAATACCTTGAACTATGAGCCTCTGTAAGAATCGTGTGAATCAAATCATCTGCGCGGGGCACACATACCCTTCCCTTAATTCTCAAAACACCTTCCTCATCGATTTTTGCTTCTTTAGCCTCTCCTCGCAATACTTTATCTCGAATCCAGATCAGTTTCTCATCAGTAAACTGCTTTCCTTTAATCTGGTCAAGAAAGGAAGATCTTGCCTCCACACAGGCCAAAAATCCTCCCTTCTCATTTACTTCCAGTCTCATAAAGTCATTAGCCAAAGTCTGAACCTCTCTAGCCAATGGGCGTCTAGAAACCTGCAAGTGAGCTAGACTTCCCATGCTCCCTGCTTTTCTACTTAACGCGTCTGCCACAACGTTAGCTTTTCTCGGATGATACAAGATAGTGATGTCATAGTCTTTCAGTAGTTCCATCCACCTCCTCTGTATCAAATTCAAATCTTTCTGAGTAAAGACATACTGTAAACTACGATGATCCGTATAGACTTCACACTTAACCCCATATAGATAATGTCTCCATTGCTTTAATGCAAACACTACTGCCGCTAACTCCAAATCGTGGGTCGGATAATTACGTTCGTGCACCTTTAATTGCCTCGAGGCATAAGCAATCACATTCTTCTCTTGCATTAGCACTGCACCCAACCCAGAATAGGATGCATCACAATAAACAATGAAATTCTTACATTATACTGGCAAGGTAAGAATTGGTGCAGTAGTCAACAAAGTCTTGAGCTTCTGAAAGCTTTCTTCACAGTCGTCCGACCATACAAATGGAACACTCTGCTTAGTCAAGTTTGTCAATTGGGAAGCATTAGAAGAAAATCCCTTGACAAATCAACGGTAGTAGCTAGCTAAACCAACAAAGCTCCTTACCTCTGTCACATTAGTAGGTCTTACCCAATTCTTCACTGTTTCAATCTTAGAAGGATCCACCATCACTCCATCCTTAGAAACCACATGCCCCAAGAAAGACACTGAATCTAGCAAAAACTCACACTTGGAGAATTTGGCATAAAGCTTTTTCTCCCTCAACATTTCCAATACAATTCTCAAGTGCTCCTCATGTTCTTTCTTGCTCTTTGAGTATACTAGTATATCATCAATGAATACGATGACAAAGAGATCCAGATATGTCTTAAAAATCCCGTTCATCAAACTCATGAACGCAGCACGGGCATTCGTAAGCCCAAAAGACATTATTAAGAACTCATAATGTCCATACCTAGTCCGAAAAGTAGTCTTGTGCACATCCGTGGCCCGTATTTTCAATTGATGATAACCAGATCTCAAATTGATTTTTGAGAAGGTACAAGCACCTTGTAACTGATCGAACAAATCATCAATGCGAGGAAGAGGATACTTGTTCTTAACAGTTACTTTATTTAGTTGCCTGTAGTCTATGCACATCTGAAAACTTCCATCCTTCTTCTTCACAAACAAAATGGGAGCACCCCAAGGGGATGCACTTGGTCTAATAAAGTCTTTTACTAACAATTCTTGAAGTTGGGCCTTTAACTCTCTTAACTCAGCGGGAGCCATTCTATAAGGGGGTATAGAAATGGGGCGAGTACCCGGCTCCAGATCAATACAGAAATCAATATCTCTATCCGGTGGCATACAAGGAAAATCTGCAGAAAACACATCCAGAAACTCACGGACTATCGAAACAGACTCCATTGAAGGTACTTGGGTAGTATCGTCCCTGAGGTGTGCCAAGAAAGCTAAACAACCCTTACTAACCATTCTCTTAGCACGAAGAAAGGAGATCATACGAACTGGAGCGGAAGTGTAGTCACCCTCCCACACTAAAGGATCTGTCCAAGGCTTGGCCAATGTCACAGTTTTGGCATTACAATCTAAGATTACAATGTTTGGAGAAAGCCAAGTCATACCAAGAATTACATCGAAGTCAACCATTTCTAAGATAACCAAGTCTACATGAGTATTGCTCCCCACAAAAGTTACAAGACAAGACCTATATACCTTTTCAACTACCATAGACTCACCCACCGGAGTAGAAACACGAATAGGCATGTCAAGCAATTCACAATATGTCACCCCGGCCGTTTTGACACTCCGATCCCCTAATACTATGTGTCGGTTTGTGACACCTGATCCCTTTATACTACGTGTTGGTTCGTGACACTCGATCCCCTAATACTACGTGTCGGCTCGTGACACCCGATCCCCTAATACTACGTGTTGGTTCGTGACACCCGATCCCCTAATACTACATGTCGGTTTGTGACACCCGATCCCCTAATACTACGTGTCGGTTCGTGACAATCGATCCCCTAATACTACGTGTCGATTCGTGAAACCCGATCCATTAACCTCATTCTTTTAGTTCATCAAGCCTTCTTTTATACCAAGACATCATCATTAACAAAGAGGTTTTAAGATTTAAGATTCAACAGCCTCATCATGCTTATTTTATCAAAATTATATAATCACATCATGCAAGCACACAATTAAGCATGTAGAAGGGTTTACAATACTACCCAATACATATTATTCGCTATTAAGAGTTTACTATGAAATAGCATAAACCATAACCTACCTCCACCGAAGAATTGAAGTCAAGAAATCTACTTTTCCAATGCTTTGCTTTCTTCTTCGTTTCTCCCTCTCTCGTTCGTTCGTCCCTCTCTTTCTCTTTTTTATGATTTTTCCTTATTCAAACTCTTTTTCTTTTACCCTAATTACCATATAATAAAGTATAAAAGATGACCAATGTAACCCACTAATTAATTCAAGGTTATCTCCTTTAACCCCCAAGAATTTGAATTATTAACATCCAACCACTAACTTTATAATTATAAGCAGGAATAGTCCAAAACGCCCCTTAAAACTTTTAACAGAAATCCGACCCAGGCAGGGTTACGCAGACTGTGACGGCTCGTCGTGCCTGCGACGGTCCGTCCTGCTGCTTCCATCACAAAGTTCAGAGACTCAATTCTTTGAAGAGTCTGTGACGGCCCGTCATGCCTGTGACGGTCCGTCCTGCCATTTCGTTGCGAAGTTCAGAGAATCAATCTCAGTACCTAAATTTCAGAATTCTAAGTGTTTTGGAACGAGACACCCTCGACGGTCTGTCGTGCCCATGACGGTCCGTCGTGGGATCCGTCGACTCAGACAGTTATTACCAGAAATAAACTCCACCACTCAAAACGACTAAACAGGTTATTACAATTTCCATTTTAAATTTTGTTAAACAGAAAAAAGAGTTTTAAGAAAAACTTAACTAAAGTTTGTACTCACTCCATTTCGATTTATGTAATGTTTATTTGACTTAAAATGAAGTTTTTTTAAAAAAAAATTAAAATTCATGATCTAAAACAAACAATAAATGTTCATATGAATATAATCTTCTTAATGAAAATAAAATGTATATTTTAAAGTCAAAATGTTATTAAATACATTAATACATCATTCTTTTGAAATTGACTATAGAGAAAAATATGTCACATTAATTAAAGTTTAAATGACAAATTTTAATAGTTTTGAGAGTTAAATTACATTTTATCTCTACATTTTTCAAATTACAAAAAAAAATAGATTTATCAGCAGACATGTGGATACATCGGTCATGATACATTGTTATTTAAGAAACTTGCAGACTCATAGCTCACGGATGAATCCGAGAGGAGAAAGCTATATTTGAGGGAATATGGATGTACCAAGGATGAAAAAGATTTATCAGAGAGATGATAGAGATGTATTCAACAAGGATGAAGATGTATGAGAGAGAGGATATATATGTATTCGAGAGGAGATAGTGATGTATCTGACAGAGGAGAGAGAGTATCTGATAGGGGATCTTTGTAATTTTTTAAAATGCTAATTTTTTTTTTGAAATTATAATAAAATAATATGAGAATTTAAGTAAAAAAGAATTTAAATCATAAAACAATTAATTATATTGGGCCCGTGAACGGGCCTTCAATTATCTAGTCGATATATTTTATGGAAAAATTGTATATAATGGAAAAATAATAAAATAAATTAATTGTTATAACCACCCTTTGATTTAATTGTGTCCTATAGCAATTTGTTTGTCAGTCACTTCTCTCTCTCAAACTCTCGCTCGCCACTCTCCTCTTTCGCTCCATCTCTCTCTCGCTTCCTCTCACTTTTATACAAATACAAGTGTATAAAATTTGTTTCTATTTGTATAAAGTAGAGAAAAATGTATAAATACATATATTTTTGTTTCCCTTTCTCCCCTCTCCCAGATCTTGATCGCCACCCTCGCCTTTGTCTCTTATACAAACAAAAGAGAAATGTATAAATTGTGTTTCCATTTGTATAAAGATAGAGAAAATTGTATATACACATACAAATACATATATTTTTGTCACATACTCTTATAATTATACAATAAAAATATTGTCCATCTCAGTTTTTCTTTATCTTTCTCTCTTTCTTATTTTTCCTCAAAACTACTTCTTTTTGAACTTCTATAGTTTGCACAAATAATTAAGTGATACTCGGTACAAACTTAACATTTAGTGATGACCTTCCTTACAAACATTACATTTAGTTTTATTCCTTCAAGTAATCTAAAATGTAATCGAATGCGAATACCATATCTATGATTTATTGAGAACCTCCTGTACGTATTTATAGTCGTACGCCATCTAGCCTCATAATATAAAGTTCAACCATAGGATCTCACAACTTCTGTGGTTGAAAAATAAATTTCTTGCTCAACATGTCTGACTGCATAAAGTGTGCGCTTTTTTTGTTGAAGAATTTGATGAAGCAACTATATGCACATTTTTTATACTCACTCAAAGGCATAACTCATGATTGTGTTCATATCTTTTACATTTTACTGCAGGGATGACAATAATTCAAGTTTATTCATCTAAAAGTACTTGATGAAGAAGTTGAATCTTTCTTACGAAGATGAGCTATTAAATTTTTGTATTTTTGGTAATTTAGCAATCAATAAATGTCATTAAAATTTATTTACCTTCCTACCTATTTTGGTTTGAGGGCCGAAAAAATGATGTAGGAGCATGAATTCATTTAGTTTATTATTCTGTTGGGTGTAGTGTTTGTCCTGATAGTTTTAGAATTTGTTTATCAAGAGAATTGATTATATATGAAAATTTAAGGGTTAATGCTAAGTGTGCGAGTAAGTGTATCAGTATTGAACCCCCCCCCCCCCCAATTTCAGAATAAAATAAACTAGCTTAACCTTTTTGTTCTTTCACCACAACTTTGAATTAAAGGAACTGTTATCACTTTACATAATATAAGGATGAGGAAATGGACAATGGGTATTGCTTGTTTTGAAGGGGAAATTTGAAAGCTAAATACTTAGTTTTCCTTTAATATTTTTTTTATCCTTTCCCCTTTTTAGTGTTTTCCTTTTAGGAATTGATGAAGACAGTTGTTAATAAGAGCTTGGCTTTACTATTTACTGTCACGTTGACTTAAGTGAATGGCAAGATGAGAAGGCAATTCCAAAGTTTTCTGTTTTTAGCATCTACATGAACTATGCGCTTTTTATACATTACGAAAATGCTCTATATCTTCTGTATCTATGTTATTAATCAGAATTATCTGGAAGTTACTTGTTCACTATGTTGCTCGAACTCTTCAAAAGTATTGTCACGCTCATGTCAAATCATCCAAAAAGATATTGAGAGTACCATATCGGATATGGACAGGTAATTGGTCACCTTAGATGGTCTTGGACAATTCTCGCCCTATGAGTTTGCTTTTGGGGGTGAGTTAGGCCATCCATTTCATGACTCATGCACTACTTTTGAGGATCCGATATGCACCTATTGACATTTTTGAAGATTATGTTGCTCAGACTCTTCAAAGTATTGGCACACCCATGTTGGATCATTCAAAAAGTTGCTACTTTTGGGAGGATCTGAAATAAGGTTTTCAAAGTAGAATATTCTTGGCGCGTACCATAGAAATTTGATTGATGGAACAGTGGTAGATATTAAGAAGTTCCTCAAAAATTGTAAGTTGATAAAATCAAGTATATACTTTCCTTAATGGTCCTTTTTTTAATTGCCCACTTGAGTTTGAATTTAAGATGTTTGTCCCAAAGGTCAAGCAGAGAAAGAGTTTAAAGTGGAGGTTGAAGCCATTGGCCACGTATGTCACAAAAACTTGGTTAGCCTTCTAGAATACTCCGTTGAAGGAATTCACAAGTAATTCCCCATTTGGAAGTCCCTAATAGTCCTATACCTTTTTTGGGTCTGAAATATTTTGCTTTTCTGATTACTTTCGTGCGCATGTGAAGTAATTGATTGAGTATTCTTGTTTAGCATTTGAAAATGCTTTGTTCTAATGCATCACCAAAGATGTTGGTTTACGAGTATGTCAACAATGGCAATTTAGAATAGTGTCTTAATGGGTCTATGCGACACCACATGTATTTCACTTGGGAGGATAGGATTGTTCTCCTTCGGACAACTAAAATATAAGTTCAATCAGTTAAGCTAAATCTATTTTGGGACAACTGAATCATAAGTTCTCCTTGTGCTATCATTTTTTGCAGTCTTGCGTATTTGCATGACATTTAACCCAAAGTTGTTTATTGAGACATCAAATCAAGTAATATATTGATTGATGATGACTTTTATGGTTAGATCTCTGATTTTGGTCTGGGCGAACTTAATGAGAAATGAGCTGTTACTTAGGTAACTAGAGTTAGTTATAACAAATAATAGTTAGAAAAATCTGTTAGATTAGTTAGTTGTTAATACTTTAATTAATCCACATGATTAAAGTTGTAGAACCTATATAAAGTAGAAGATTAGTTAGTATTGATATAATTTTCAATTCATTTTGTAATCCTTTCTAATGAGAGAAAATTGAAGATGATTTTGTTCGAGAATCTTCTTCATTCTGTTCAAGTGTTCAATTCTATTTTTTAACATGGTATCAGAGCAATCAACCATTAATATGGTCTGAATTGAAGATTAGCAAGGTGAAATTGATGCTGTTGTTGAGTTCAACAATGGTTGTTACAGTTGACAAAGAATTGACGGAGAAACTTAGTCACAATCACCCTTTTTTTTTGAGTACTGCAGATACTTCAGGAGTTGTATTGATCTCTATTAAACTTACATGTTCTGAGAATTATTCTGTATGAAGCAGGTCGATGAGAATAGCCATACTTGGAAGAAACAAGTTGGGGCTAATCGATGAAAAGTGCAGCAATGATAGATTTGGTCCTAATCAGGCTCATTTATGGGAGAGATGCAATGCAATTATTCTTTCATGGATCATGAATTGTTTTTCCAAGTAGTTATTGGGTGGAATTGTTTACTCTACAGATGCATGCTCTGTTTGGCGAGATCTCAAGGAGAGATTTGATAAAACCTATGGGTCAAGGATCTTTCAATTACATAGGGAAATCATCACTTTGGTACAGGGTACAAGTACTATATTAGAGTATTTTATAAATTGAGATTGGGTTGGGAAGAATTTAATTGCATCGCGCCTTTTCCTGGTTTTAATTGCACGAAATCGTGAGGTTTTGCAGAATTTATGAAGCAGCAGAAAATGTTGCAATTTTTACTGGGTCTTAATGAGACTTATGAGAAGGCTCAAAGTCAGATCTTGATGTTAGTTCATCTTCCTTCTGTCATTCAGGCCTATCCAATGATGATTGAAAGAGAAAGTCAATGACTCATAGCAAGTTCAGCTAGTAATGTTGCAAATCTGGAAATAGCAGATCTTATGACTGCTCGTCAAGTTCCTAGCAAGTTTAAAAGGGATTGGAATGCTCAGTGTGATCATTGCAAGATGATGGGTCATACTAAAGCCAATTGTTATCGATTGATTGGATATCCTTCCAACTTCAGGTTCAAGAAGAAAGTTGGGCAGCCAAATGGTCCTTATGAGAAGGAAGGAGAGAATCAAAGTCATGCTCACAATGTGAGGGATGAGGAAAGTCTATCACACAATGATGGAGCACACGCTCGAGCTGCTCACGTGAATTTTCGTAATGACCCAGGTTACAATAACTATTCTAGAGCTGATAATCTTCATGCTGATTGGAATAGATTTTCAGGATCCAACATTCCTTCACATTAACACCCTCAGATGATGCCGTAATATGATAAGTCATCACATCTCAATCAGTCTAACATTAAAAAGCACAAGGCAGATGATGTACCAGAATCTTCCTCTTCAAATATGTGCAGATTATCTGATTCAATGAACATGGGAGGTAATTTTCTGTTTCGCCTTTGTATGAGAGTACCTCACAGAGGAAGTATTTGCTTCCTATGCATGTAATGGTGATAAGGAATGGATAATAGACACGGGTGCATCCAACCATATGATCTCTCATAAAGAAATGTTAAATTTTAGGAAGCCTGTTACTGCTTATAATAAACAGGTGTATTTGCCAAATGGAGGGATTGTAAAGGTATCACATATTGGTAGTTGTGAATTGATGGATGGAAGATCAGTGAAAAATGTTTTATACATTCCAGATTTTAGATATAATCTACTTTCAGTATCTCAGATCACTAAGGAACTACAATGATCAGTTCATTTTTTCCTGACTATTGTGTGTTCCCGAAACTCTCACGTGGGAAGATACTGAAGATTGGTGAAGAAAAGAATGGCCTCTATTTGATGAGTCACAAAAGGAGTGGTATTGATTGCTCACCAAAAGGGATGGTTGCTTCCAAGAATAAGCTGGACATCCTTCTTTGGCATAGAAGGATGGGTCATGCCTCTGTAAGAACTATGAGTCATTTTTTTTAATTTTGATCCTAATGAATGCAAAAGGATTTTAAACAGGTGTGATGTGTGTTCACTAGCTTGACAAACCAGATTACCTTTACCCAATAGTGAGAATCGATCTTCTTGTACTTTGATTTGTTGCACTTGGATGTATGGGGACAATTTCATGTTTCTACCTTTGATGGTTATAAAATGTTTCTGACTATTATGGATGATCATTCTCGTATGACTTGGATATTTTTGTTGAAATTAAAGAGTGATGTGGTGGTAGTATTCATAATTTTTTTCAGCTAGTCAATACACAATTTGGAAAAAGAGTCAGAGTATTGAGATTAGATAATGGGTCATGCTTTATTTACATCTCTTGGTATTATACATAAAAAAAATAATATGTTTACACACCACAACAAAATGGGGTGGTAGAGAGAAAACACAGATACATTTTAGAACTGGCCAGGGCTATCAGATTCCAGGGTTCTATACCTATTAAATACTGGGGTCATTGTGTGCTTGGGGCTGTTTACATGATGAATAGGTTTCTATCTATAGCACTCAACAACAAGTATTCTTTTGAAGTTTTCCATGGTTTTAAAGGGTCCTTAACACACCTCAGAACAATGGGTTGTTTACATTATGCTAAGTGTTTACTTCCGGGTGATAAGTTTGAAGCCAAAGTTGTTCCTGCAGTACATATGGGTTATTCTGAAGATACAAAAGGTTATGTGTTGTACAGTCTAGTAACTCATAATTTTTTCATATCTAGGGATGTTAGTTTTAGAGAGGATTCTTTTCCTTTCCAGACTATATCTCCTTCTCCTAGTGTTTTCCTAGACATATCTGCAGATACTGATAATCATCCTTTTATGACTCACATTTTTCTCCTCAACATGATGTTGTTCCTGCTATCCTAGACATTTTTCCTAATATTGTTGTTGATGATGTTAATATTCCTACTATGCCTGCTGATATTGAACCTATGCCTTTGAGGCAGTCTCACAGAGTTAGGAAACAACCTACATGGATGACTGATTTTGTTACACATGCTGCTTCTACTTCATTACATCATCCTTTATCTCATTGTTTGCATTATGCTAATCTCTTCTAACAATATCAGTCCTATTTGTGTACTTTCTCTAGTTTCACTGAGCCTAAGTCTTACAAGGAAGCATGTTTAGATCCTAGATGGATTTCAGCTATGCAACAAGAGATCCAAGCACTTGAGGCAAATAAGACATGGCATATAGTATCCTTACCTTCTCACAAGAAACCTATTGGTTGTAAATGGGTTTATAAGGTAATGTTTAAGGCTGATGGTACAGTGGAGAGATATAAGGGTAGATTAGTTACCAAAGGTCACAATAAGAGGGAAGGTCTTGATTATCAAGATACATTCTCACCTGTTGTGAAGATGGTCACAGTGAGAAGTGTTTTATTAATTGTTGCAGCCTCTCATTGGCATATAAATCAGATGGATATGTATAATGCTTTTTTACAAGGTGATTTGAATGAAGAAGTTTATATGCCTTTGCCTGAAGGTTTTTCTAGCCAGGGGGAGACTTCAGGAATGTTATGTAGGCTAGTAAAATCATTATATAGATTGAAACATGCAAGTAGACAATGTAATGTTAAATTGACTGATGCATTGGTTGATCTTGGTTTTAATCAGAGAAACCTAGAACATTCATTATTTATAAAGAGACATCATACAAAAATAGTAGTGATCTTGGTATATGTAGATGATATGTTGATAGCTGGGAATGATTTGGTGTTAATAGAGCACACCAAACAAGAATTACATGCTAGATTCAAGATTAAGGATCTTGGAATTTTGAGATATTTCCTTGGCATAGAGTTCAGCAGATCAGATAAAGGCATACTAACGAACCAAAGGAAATATGATTTGGAATTGATAAAGGAGATGGGATTGATTGGAGCTAAACCATCTTGGACACCACTGGACATCAACTTGAAGTTAACAAATACATTGCTAGAGAAAGCTATGAATGTTACAGATGATCATGTGTTGGCAGACAAGGGTCCATACAAAAGATTGATTGGAAGTTTATTATATTTGACACTCACTAGGCCTGATATTGGGTTTGCAGTACAAACTTTAAGTCATTTTTTGCAGTGTCCAAAGAAATCTCACATGAAAGCAGCCCTCAAGGTGGTAAGATACAAAAAAAAAGAACCTGCAATGGGAGTTTTGATGAGCAGCAAGAAAAATGGGGAATTAATAGACTTCTGTGACGTAGATTGGGCAACATATTAAAATACAAGCCAAATCAGAGTGTAGAAGCATGGCTTCTACTATATCAGAATTTGTTTGGATAATTGCATTATGCAAAGAATTAGGGGAAGAAATACATCTACCTGTAAAGCTCTTCTGTGATAGCAAAGCAGCTTTACAGATAGCAGCAAATCCAGTTTGCCACGAAAGAACAAAACATATTGAAGTTGACTGCAATTTCATCCGAGAAAAAATACAAATGGGGTTGGTTAAAACACTATATCTGAGGACACAAGATCAGCAAGCAGACATTATGACAAAGGGGTTGGAAAGAGCACAACATGAACATTTGGTTTCCAAGATGGGAGTTTTGAATGTATTCACACCCACAAGCTTGAGGGGGAGTAATGAGAAAGGAGTTGTTACTTAGGTAACTAGAGTTAGTTATAACAAATAACAGTTAGGAAAATCTGTTAGATTAGTTAGTTGTTAATACTCTAATTAATCCACATGATTAAAGTTGTAAACCTATATAAAGTAGAAGATTAGTTAGTATTGATATAATTTTCAATTCATTTTGTAATCCTTTCTAATGAGAGAAAATTGAAGATGATTTTCTTCTAGAATCTTCTTCATTCTGTTCAAGTGTTCAATTCTATTGTTTCAATAGAACTGCTTGGTGCTGGTAAAAGTAATATCACAACTAAGTCAACCTTTGGGTTTGTTTCTTTCTTCCGCTTCTTTTGATTGTAGTCCAGCTTGAGTTTTCTTAATGTTCTGGTCTTCAGGACTTTACAATCTTCAACTTTTGGTGTCTTATTTTACTATTTTACCTTTTAAATATTTGATAGTTATGTGGCTCCTAAATATTCAAATATTAGTCTCTTGAATAAAAAATGATTTTTATAGCTTTTGGGGGTAGTGTTGTTAGAATCGATCTCAGAAACAGATCATGTGGACTATGATCATTCTTCTCAAGAGGTTCGTTATCCTTTGTACCTTATCTCAAGATCTAATTAGCACACCTGCTGTAAAAATCTTATCTGCATCCTCATTATATTAAAAGCTGTAAAACTTATTGTGTCCAAATCTTTGGCAGATAAGATTTTTATATCAGTACTCGCCTTGGTGGTTTCCTGATATTTGTCTCATTGCCATTTTCTATTTAGCTTCCCTTGAGTATTCTCTAGATTATTACTTGTTCTTGTATACCATGTACCATAATCAATGTTTATACATTATTAATTTTTGAGGAGGATGTCTCAACCTGGTAAAAATTTGACTTGCCCGTGACTTTTGGTATATGTTGATTACCATTCACTTAGCAGAAAGGGGTTGTAGTTTAAATGTTATAGCTATTAAACATTAAGCACTATTTAATTTCTAATAAGCAAGTATATGTGATTTTCTCGGGTTAGAGGTTATGGTTAGTGTTGTTAAGGTTCTACGATGAGTATCTTAACTTCAACTCATAGTCCATTCTATTATTTGATCTTTTATTCTAAAATCTATGTTGTTATTTTCTTTAATCTCCACTATTCTGAGATTTGCTCTTCTTGAGTTGCTGCTCCAATTTCCAGGTTAACTATTTCCTTCAAAATTCCACCAAATTTTGTGTTTTGGGTTTTAAAATGTGGACTTACATTTTCTCTCCAGATGTAGATATCTTATTCGTCAAATCATTTGAGCGACATTTAGAGTTCTTATTCAATTGGCTCAGTGGGAAAAGCTAACTTTTCAAATTCAAGTAACCATAAATTTTGATATGTATTTTCTCCATTCACATTTACTTTTAATTTTACATGGTTCTAAAGAAACAATGATGAATATGATTATTGTTTTGTCATAATACTCATATTAATTTACATCTATACTTGGATCTTTGAAAATGATTTGGGGACAAAGTAATTAATGTTGATGGTGAAATCAACTTTTTTGTCTTGATATCTATTTGATATGTTAAAAGTAACAACATACTAATGATTTTTATAGATTTAAAGTAATTCTAAATTAATGATTTGTTAAGAGCTAGAAAATTGACTTACGTGATAATTTTTAAAAAAATTATATTAATATATTACAACTAATATAATTAATTGACGTGGTAACTTAATTTAAGTAATATTTCTCTATATTATAAAGTAAAGAACTACTGAGGACATATAAAAAATCTTAATGGCTAGAGGTTCGTTATTTTAAATGATAACTTATTTTAACTAATCTTTATTTTCTATACAGTATAATATCTATATATGTGGCTATCTTACATCCATATGTTTCAAGGATTAGTAGATAGACACATGACTCGTTTGCATGAGCTTAATAAAAGCAGCTTTAGAAAAGTATTTTTGAAAGTACTGAAACTTATTTTTAAAATAAGCAGTTATGCGTTTGGATAAAAGTGCTGAAGCTAAAAACAATTGTTGATGTGTTTGACAAATAAGTGTTGATAAACAGTTTTTTAAATAAAAATGTCTAAAATACCCTTAAAAGTTGGTAACTTGATAAAAATTAATTAATTTATATTTTACAGCCATAAATATGTATTGAACTCTTACAATTTCCAGTGGAATAAATCATCAAAGTGGTTCTCTCCAAATTAGAATCATGAAGTAGCAAAATACAAGAATAGTTTATTATACTACTCTCAAGCAATGCCTTGTTATTATACAACTCTCGATCCGAATTTCAGTTTTGTTTCCATAAAACTAGCTTATGTGGTAGATAAGGAATACAATATCATCTTCCCTATGGGTTGTTATTACTGCATTTTCCTTCCTTAAGACAATAACTTAAGAAAAAAGAGCATTCAAACTTATGGTTTTAGCTAACAATCAGTTAAAATCAATTACACAGGAAAAAAAATACATGATAGCAAAAACACAAAATAGAGTATCTCAGAAATCATATGTATGACAACCACACGCAAAAAGTGAGTAAATGAAGCAAATCAAAAAATTATTGGCATAGATCGAGAATTTTTTCAGCTGATTTTGGTTTTTCAGCATATTATCGACATAAATCGAGAGAAAAGGAAGAAAGCTAATAAAAAATAGTCGAAAAAACTTACTTCAAGGTTTATCTTCACTTCAAATTGGAAGAACAGAAAGAAGTTCATCAGCTATGCCAAACGTGAAAAGGGAAAAATGGAAGAAAGATATGTTAGGGTTATGTGGGTAATTTGGAGATTGTATAAAAATATTAAGGGCAAAAAGGTAAAAGTGTGGTCAACTTAAAACAGCTTATAAGCTAAAAAAAAAAAGCACCCCTACCCCAACTTTTAACTTTTGGCTTGAAATAAGTTTTTTTTAGCTTAAAATAAGTTATTTTGAGTATTGCCAAACAGCTAAGTAAGTTAAAAATCAGCTTTTAAGTCAGTTTGACCAGCTTATAAGATGAGCCAAACAGGCTCACAGACTAAGACTTATTTGTCCTACCACCTAATAGTCCTGTTTTTTCGGTACTATCTCTTTTCAAAATTGATAAGTATCTTTATCAAATTTTTTTTTACAATCTTGAGTTCTCTTTTTTCATTTTTTTTCTTGAAATTGGTATCTAATTCTTGATATCTACAAAGAAGACCAACAATTCAATATATTTTTGCGCAACAGTAGAGAAGATGATGGTGAGATAATGTAAATCTCTATTTTAGATAAACTGTTTTTCTCTGTAGTTCTCCATCCGTCCTTTGATTTTGTTTTCTATGTTTGTGCTTAGTTATTATTGGTGTTGATGATATAGTTTAAGAGCTTCTCTTTTTCTTCATTGATTCTACTTGTATATTAATTTTGATGTCTGACTTCTTCTCAGTTTTCGTGTATCTTCATTTGAGATTATTGACTTTTAATGTTCATTCTGTCTGTAGAAAACTCTTGCATTTTTTTCTATTAAGGTTGTGCATTTAGTTAAAATATTATCTCAGGGCAGACTTCATATGAGCGCCTATTATTTTTTTTTAATCTCAACTGCACTAAGTCACATAAGTGTTCTTACTTTGTTAACCATTGTTGTAACGATCAGGGAGCACCTAATCACGTCTTTGTTCTATTAAAGACCTTAAACAAGTCCTTAACATATATCATCACATTTCATAGTTACAAAAAATACGAAAAATTAAAAATTTTACATATGAAGTTTACATAGACTTCTTATTTATCATCATAGTCTACTATTATCTCACATATAACCTTCTATTATCGAAATACAAGATTTGGGACTTAGCCCTTACACTATTACAACATGTATCATATAGAACTTACAATAAAGTCTCAAAGATAAGGAAATGAACATTGTCTTAGACATAGTCAAATAGCTAGAACTAGAATATTGGATTTTGTCCTCATATTTGAGGACTCACCAACTTAGAGATCTTGTCTAAGTTTCTTAAAGTTGGCCTTGAATCTGTTTAATGGCCCGTACCTACATAGTTGAAGGAATAGAGACAATATTGGTTAGTACAAACCACATGTACTAAGTATGAATACATATACAATTAAAAAATTAGAAACATGCTAAAAAAGACAATTTGTTCAACACATGCTAAATAACTTTAAAAGCCTTTCTGCACATCCCAAACATATATATAAGTCCAACATCACAACAATGAACCATATTTACCTTCAAGTCCAAGAATAAATTATAATGAAGTCATAGTCAACAATTAATTCTTAGAATACTTTTCTTTAACAAATCATAATACGTTATTCACAATTTCAATCCAAGCCAACTAGTGCAATGCCTATGTGAAGCCCCATAACCTCATATAAGCTAAGTCAACTAGCAAAGGAACCATAAGCAATGTCTTTACATTCTATAACTTCATAACAAGAATATTCAATCTCATGTATGAACATCTAGACCAACAACATGTATATCAAGTGAATGCAACATCATATGAGACCACATTATATAGAATCAACATTAGGCATTTCAGTTATAGCATAAGTATATAAAGATATTTGGGATTTTATGAGGTGTTAGATTAGTTTAATGACTTAGAGTGATTATATAAGCACCCAAGTCATTAAACTAACCTAACACCTCATAAATTCCAAAATCAGATTAGCTCTCAAATCTCTCTAGTTTCTCTCACTACTTTTAGACACCATTGAAGAAGAAGAAGAACAAGGCATCCCAGGGCATCAAGATTCAAGTTTTCCTTAATCATTATTCAAGAAATATCAAGGTATGGAGGATATTCACACTTGGAACTCTTTCCCTGCCACATCTTGAAACCACACACTAAAAGTTAGGGGCAATTTTGTATTGCCACCGGCGTACTTGACCTCTCGGAGGTCTTGTACAAGCCGTCTCATATCATTTATCGCATAAAAATAGTAAAAATGAGTGCGGAATTAAAACTTTTCATAAAACATAACATAGATTTTAAAATCGCTTTCATATAAAGCAATAGGAAATACTAAGTCTCAATCTCATCATCTTCAGACACAAGAATACTTGGGACATGGCCCATACAAAATACGAATATAAAAATACTTAGTTTATTACAATACTTCAAATGGAAAATATAAAAGACATATATGCCCTCGAGTCAAATGAGCACATACTTCCACTACACTTGAAAGATGCTACGGTCCAAGTCTTAACTTTCTGAAAGCTCCTCACCTACCAAGAACTATATATAGATATAGATAGATAAAAGCATGGAGTTAGTACAGCCACATGTACTAAGCATGACCATTATACATAAAAACCTTGAAAACAGACATTTATTAGAAATATGCATCTATTCATTTAAAAATAATTTTATGATCATAAGAACAACACTTAACAACTTAGGAACATATAGGAAAAAATTTAAACAACAAATCATAATTTTAGAACCCATCTTACAAAGAGTTCAATTCACTATACAGTGAAGTACCTCCCTATTACAGTGAATTCTCTTCCTTTCATATTAACCACTTTCAAGCATGTTGTTATCCTACTAAAAGCTATCCAAAGATTCACTTATGTCACTTAAAGAGAGACCGCCCGCACAACCTCCCTAACCATATTTAAATGACCTTCAAGAACACTTATAATAATGCGCATACGCACTTACAAGACATCAAATATAAATGTTAGATTCTTTAACCAAAGGTGACTCTAAGTCTTACTTGAGTGAGTTCTGAAGCGACCGCCCATACAATCGCTTACTTACACACTCAAGAGATCCTATTGACTACCAAGGGTAGAATCATTCTAACATAGAGTATCAATATATAGATAATATGACAATTACCTTCCAAAGGATATCAAAAGACTTACTTAAGTAAATTAAGAAGATAACGTCCATGATTGACCTCTTCAAGATTATCTAAGTAATCCTTAAGACTACCTAAGGCTTAGACATGTCCACAAAATCAACCAACTTCCATAACTAGATCCATTCTCAACACTTCCAAAGATAAGACATGAAAAGATCATCCCTTATTCCCTCTTCACATTTTAGCTAAGCAATCCTTAAGTCACTTTAGATTAGGTACTTATTCATTTATTTACTTCATAACGTAGGTCATTAGTTCATTAGTTCATTAAGAGACGCATATATCACATGAAGGACATTCAAGTAATGGTTTTGGGAAAGACCTAGAAATTCCAAATAACACCTTCAAATCCTATTGTATAATGTCTACATAGCTTCCCATACCACCACCTAAACTTCATAGAACTTCTCTAATACTAATAGGTATTCCATATAATGAGAATACCGACATAGACCATGATCAAAAGACATTAAATCCAGTGTTCTATCCTATTCCAATGAGGTTGTTCTACTTACCAAGGGTAGAACTTACGCACATTTGATGTAGGCACATGGTTAGGGAATATGAAGGGCATGTTTTGTAATCTAGTCTCACTATTTAACTAGAACTACATTCCTTACCATACTCACTCGGTTCTAGCCTTCTTTCTCATAGAGTGAATCACACATTAGGTTCATATAAAAGGGTTCCATAACAAGTTAATGTCCCAATCTCATTTACCCTACCAAAGAAAGGTCCACTAGGGCTACCTCAAAATGGCGACAAGAAGATCATGATGACTTTCCTACGTATTAATATGATGCCATTCTAGCCAATTAACCTTAAGTCCATCATTCCTTTACTTTGAAGGATACCATTACGACTTACAACTTCAACAATTTTAGCCTTACTAAGTTCTAGGTTTTAACATAAAAGACTCTCTTAACATCATTTAAGATCACATGTCATTCATACATTCAATATTAAGAGTCTTAACATCCTAAGTCAAGACATCACATATTTCACTTTTAACTCATAATGCATGTTATTCTAAAAGCACATAGAAACAACCCTAACATCTTCAAGACATCTTATATACTATCATAACATCATCAATGTAACCAATATAGACTCCTATAGTCATGTAGAAATAACCAAGATTCAATACTATGACTATACACATAAGGTCAAAGTCATAGTCTAACATGATCACCTAAGACAACATGAATAGAAGAATACATATATGACTTCACATGTAGATAGATATTGTAATGATTCACATGATCAAACTACACAAATAGTAACATTACTTCAAATAGTTGCTGACAATGACATGATCATCATATTGAATAAACTAACGCCGACAAGGTCACATCAATAGCAAGTGAAACACATAACATCGCCACAAAAAGAGGACCATACCAATCGCAATATAATTGAAGTATAAACAACAAAAAATAAAGGAAAATAGAACAGCATGCCCCCACATCATCCTAAACACTTCAATTCAAAGTCAAATTACTCAATATTCGATAATACAAGACCCTCACAAAAGGCCATAACCAACAATTCAACATAAAAACTACCATAATCAATGAATTAGGTAAATTCAATGTAAATTCATCAATATAACACAACCTAGATATCAATTCACCACAATTATAACATCAATAAATAGCCCACATAAAACTACATAAGAATTCATCAATATTAGATCAATATCAAGTAACCCACAACTTAGTCAAACACTAGGGTTCATCCAAATTCATGCGTTCACAGGTAATTTAGGTTTAAATCATCAATACAATATCAATTTAATCCATAATAAGTATTTAAAAACTATTTATTATAGAACCCATGGTAGAATCATGAACTTGGACAATTCAACTCTGAAAACTTTTAAAAACATCTTGAGAGTTGGGCTCCTTGTGAAACAAGTTTCAAGGATCAAAATACATAACTCAATGGTGATAATTATTCACTTTTATGAATAATATCCACTCAATTCTTCGCACCAAGCTTCCTTGATTTGGGACTTCAATGGAGTCTTAAGGAATTTCTAAGGGATTTTAAGGTTTTGATTTGGAAGAATGAAATATTCTAAGTGTTAAACACTTATATACATTTTTAATATACCCAAAAGACCCCTAAAAACCTCCAATACCCTTATTTGGAAGTGGTTTAAAATTCCATTTCACCCCTCACTTAATAGTGAAGTTGCGCATAACACAGCTTCACAGATGGAAGGTGACCTATGGACCTTCCCTTGACCAACGGACCGTCCTACTGGTCCATGGTATGGTACTGAGACTTTTCCTTGTTCTCTCCTTCCCCCAGTCTAAGTCCCAAGAGACTAGAATCAACCAATGGGGCGTCAATTGACCCACTGGGCGTCGATTACCTCCGTGGTTTGGCTGTCTTGGGAAGCCTTGACACCAAGTTTGGGTCCTTGGGAATGTTTTCCCGGACGTTTCCAACCAAAAAATAATAGTCTATGAGTTTATCATCTATCAGATGAATTTTACCCTAAACGAACACGTAAAAATCGACGAAACATGCCTAGACACACAAGGTCATTTCAAGTAACATCTTTCAAATGTCATGGACGTTCTTGGACGTTTGACCTTCAAACTTCAAGAAAATTGACACACTACCTATAAATGATATAATTACTCATTTACGGACCTTATAACCTAATTAATCACACATAAATACATAGAACCACATATGAGGCACATAAATGACTTAGTCATCGAACGTCTTAGTCGTCCCTTGACGTTTGACTTCCAATGCACCTAATATCTTAGAGGGCTGCCTCAATAAAATATATTAGACATATTTAGGACCTTACACAATCTAGACCAACATGCTAGTCTCTAGTTAATCTAAGTCATTTTGGGGTCTTACATTTCCCCAAGAGGCTTCTCTTCAAAGTTGGTTTTCGAAGATCACCAATTGACATGTTTTCATCCAATTTTGTGGGTTTACTTTCAATGTTGAATTGTATTGTTCAAATTTGATTAATGTTGATGATTTACATATGTTTATGTGTGTATTGAAGTATTCCTTAAATCTTTGGCGTAAATCTCTATAAAGACTCATTAACACCCATCTTCCCCTTACCCTAGTTTATGAATTAGGTTGATTATGATGGAATGGGGTTGAAATTGAATATGTTCATTATTAATTACAAATATGTGATGATAATGTTCAATTTAAGGTATTAAAATGACGAAATTAAGGGTGAGATCCTTGATGATATCCTTGGAAGCCATAGGTAAGACTTCCAAGATCCTGAATACTCTCATGTGTTGATTTTGTCCTATACTTGATGTTGTTATTCAATTGTGGAGTAAATGATGAAGCTATGCATGTATGTTTAGGCTATGATTATGATGAATGTGAGATCATGATAAGGTAAGGTTCTGGAGGATTGAAAAGAATTCTCTTATGCATCTTGTATTATGATTATGATGTATTTTTCTCACTTATGGTTGGGTTGTAATGAATTGAAGTTCTCGTTCTATAACCTAAGAGATATGATCATGTTATACAATGGGTTAGATTCCTAATACCTATGGTATAACTTAATGTTATGGAAAACTTTAATTAACTTTAAAAAGAGAATATTTATCTTTGCATCGAGTGAACTAGATAGTGAGAGGTGTCCCTTCCAATGAGGAAGGTAGATTTACCTAAAGTCTCATGAGGTGGAAACTACAGGGTAATAATCATAAATAGGGTTTCTACAAACAGCCTCCTAGTTCCTTAACTATGTGCCCCATAGAAAACTTAGCTAGTGGATCCACATAGACGCTATTATGATGTTCACGTCTTACATTGACAAGTAAGATGCCCTCTTTTCGGTGTGAGGGATTGACACCAAATTCCATGTTTAGATCACATGGTCTATTGTCGGTTATGAAAAAGTTTCTCAAAAGTAAAACGAATGAATGAAAGTAAAAGATGCATAATAATTAGGATGACTTGATAGGTATACTAGTGTAGGTAAGGGTATAGGACTTTACCTATACGTTGCACATGTAGACCTTGAGGGAACTCCTAGGGTGATATCTCTATAAACTTATCTTATGAATGAAATGCCTAATGTTGATTCTATAAAATGTTGGTCTCATATGATGTTGCATTTACTTACTATTCATGTTGGATGTTTAGGTTTCCATATATGAGATTAAATATACTTGTTATGAAGTTATATAATGTAAATACATTTGTTATTGTTATTTTGCTAGTTGATTTAGATTATATGGGGTTATGGGGCTTCACATAGGCATGGCACTAGTTGTCTTGGATTGGGATTGTGAGTAAGGAATTATGATATGTTAATGAAATATGTTCTAAGTATGAATTGTTGGTTATGACTTGATTATATTGTATTATTGGACTTGATGATAAATATGGTTCATTGGTGTGTTATGAACTTATATACATGTTTGGAATATGCATAACGTCTTTCAAAGTGACTTAGCATGTTTTGAAAAAAATATCTTTTAAGCATGTTTCTAAATGTTTTAATTGCACACGTCTGATACTTTGTACATGGGGTTTGTACTAACCCATATTGTCTTTATTTCTACAACTATGTAGGTTCGGTTCCATTGAAGAGATTCAAGGCCAACTTCAAGAAGCTTGGACAAGATCTCCAAGTTGGTGAATCCTCAAGTCCAAGGACGAAGAGATTCTATCCTAGTATTTGACTATGTCTAAGAAAATTTTCATTCCCTCATATTTGAGACGTTGTTGTATGTTCTATATGAGATGTCACATCCGGGTTTACCCCCTACATGTAACCAGCGTCGTCAACCTCTTTGAGGACTAAGACTAACCTCTTAGTTTACATAATTACATTCAAAGGTCAAATTTAACGGAATATTCAAAACTTTTTATTTCTTCTACTTGGAGGTTTACACAAACCTCTACATACACATAACATATGTATATCAAGTATACATAGACCCTTCGTATAGGAAGATTACTTAGCCTTCTACTTTTATTTCACATAAGTATGTAAAATATAACATACTCATAGTAGTCATATTAGTCGTCTAATCTCATAACCATCCAATAAGAGTGTAAGAACTTGGGTATAACCCATATATCAAAGTAAAAATGCCTCACGTAGGCTATACAATGTTTCATACTAAATGGAAAGAATGAACCATAGAAGTGTTTAACTAAAAAGCAACTCCATAAGCTAGATTGTGGCATCAACCTCGGAAATTAAGGACCTACCCTACTTGGATGAATAAGAGATCCAAGCCTTCTTCAAGTCATCTTCAAATCACTTCAACGACCGGAACTTAAAATGTTGGGGGAAAGGAAGAATGGGGTTAGGACGCCACTTTTACTCAGTATCAGACCATATGCACAAATACTATGAAAATATGCTAAGAAAAAGGGACATTTCATAAAGTATGCACTTGTCATTTAAAACCTTTATGCACATTCAATAAGACCATACCAACCAATAATGCATGTTCATTAAGTCATAGGCATGTACATCACAAGAACAACACCATAAAGTCTAGTCAAGTCAACTATGCGTATCATATAATAAAATACATATTCAACTAACTCTGTCATCAAGTCATATTAACAATAAGCATGAATAAATGTGCATTTCAACATAACCAAAGCAAGTCAATTACCCATGAACGCCTATCAAGTCAATTAGTGCAATGACCAAGTAAAGCCCCATAACCTTACACAATCAAGTAACCTAACAAGAATTATGACTAACATCCTTCTTCACATAACATGGCATTTAGTGTACATATCATCTTACTTTAACAATATAAGCCAAAACATGTTCATAAGTGAACTAATCGACATATAATATCAACAATGTGCAAGTTCATCATATACGTGTCATATAACATTATAAGCATAATAATCATATACGTATCACATAACATTATAAGCATAATCATACATAATAACATCCTTCTACGACTCCCCTCGAGGCTAACTAGTGCAATGGTTAGGTAGAGTCTCATACCCCTACCTAGACTAAGTAAGTCCCCTTAGGTTATCATAGTTAGAGTTCAGTCCTTTAGTTTATTTTACCTTTTTGGGGACATCTTTCCCTAACTGACATAGACCACATGCGCTAATGTGGAATCCGGTGTCAGAAATCCCTACACCGAAGGAAGGCGGACTACTTGCCAAGGTAGAACCAAAACATAAAACATAACAAGTACGTGGATCCACTAGCTAGTGTTTTTATGGGGGGTCATAGTTCAAGAACTAGGAGACATAGTTGGGATTCTTTTAATGCTACATGCATTGTAGTTCCTATCTCAACATTACATAGTGATCCTACCTTCCCTATCTAGGAAGGGACATTCCTCACTCTAGTTCACTCGGTGCTAAGCTAGAGTCCCTTTTTGAAATGTCTTTAAGCATTCATTATCAATCATAGATTATTTAAGGTCATATGGTCTACCCCTTGTATAATCATTATCATAAATAGCTCAATAAGAAATGAATGAGTATAAATCCTTTCATTGCAATTCATATAGGCGAGGTTAGCACATTAACATCTTCATATCATGATAAGGCACATTGGTAAAACATTCATCCTCCTCATAATATTTACATCTTAAGTCAACACCTAACAATCATAATCAAGACATTTCAATTCAACATCGTACGACGTTATCAATCCTAATACAAGACATACTCCAATACAACATCATGACTTAATCACAATCAACCACAATTTGAAGTAATGGATAGAGATCATAAAACTTACCAAATTTCCTTCATATTTCATCATCAAGGTCTTACCCTAAACCCTAAATTCAATCCAATTTGGGTATAAATCATCATAAGACAATAATCAACATGATAACAAGGCTAGATGAATCAATAAATCACAATTTGATATTAGATCATAGCTTAATACAAAATACTTAGGTCAATTCACAATATACTTTATGACCTAGATCATCTTCTCAAGAACTAGCATGAAATAATACAAATCACCCTAAATTGTTTATATGTGTAACAACATCATCTATTATTAAATCAACAAATAACCAAGTAAATTGAACCAAATACAATATAGTTCATATCAAGATCAAACCTAGGGTTAAGGGTTAAGGGTCATCTTCTACAAACTAGACTAAACCATAAAGATATATCATAATTAAGTTAGAATAAATGTTAATCTACACATAATATCCAAAAGAATTCTTAAAAAAACTAATTCATAACATAATTTTCGAGATTGAGAAAGACCGCATGAAAACTCAACTTTTGGAATTACTTTGAAGGAACCCTTTGAGGAAAAAGGTCTCAAAGGTGAATTAGATCCAATACCTTAATGTTTGATGAAGAATTTATGGTGAAATCTTCCCTTTACATCCCCCAAAACCCTCTCTTAGCTTGGTCTTAAATGGCGTCTTCCAATAGAGAGAGAAGGAAGAAAATTTTGTTTTGTGAGTTGTAATTAGTCTAATGGGGTTAGGGTCTTTATATAGGGGGGTAATGTCACGACCAGGGTCAAAAACCTAGTTGAAACAAGCGTCGTTGACCTCTCAGAGGTTGCAGACAAGCCTACATACATCATCATTACATCGTATAGGTTAATTTTAGCAGAAAATTTAAAACTTTTGTTTGCTTTGAAGTATACCTAGATTCATAGTAAGAATTGCAATATATAGCATCAATTCACCACAACCATCAAATAAATAGATATTCAAATGAAGGAAATAGTTCATAGCTGCATAAATATAAAGTTGCCAAAATAGCACCAATACAACGTTTGAAATAAATAAGAAAGAAACCCTAAAGAACACTCTCCGTTAGCTCATTCCTATGTCTAAGCTATAATATAAATGATAAACATCCTCAAAAGAATAAGGGACTAACAAGTCCGGATGAATGCTTCACATCCGGATATCTCCAACGTAGTCCGTAAGCTCTAGCGTCCACCTGCACCTACACCTAAAAGTAAAGTATTGCATGGAACTAGTACACACTTGTACTAAGTATGGGTATATGCAAACACAGACCAAGGACATGCATGGTTAAGAAGAGAATTTTCCTAACGACATGAGTTATGAAAAGTCAAGTCAGTAGACTTGACAAATCGGATTAGGAATATCATGCTATGAGAGTAACATGCATCATCATTCTTTTCATATTGCACACAACAGATAACATATTTCATATAGCACGCAAATATACCACATATCATTCGTTCATATTCCATGAGACCTTTGAATCATGGATTTATCATTAGAACTTCCCAAAATGAGGGCTCAACATATGAGACCTCAACTAGGGAGCCTTCTTTAGCAAACACAGAGTCTGCTTCATTCATTCATACATACTTCATTTTCATTCGTTTCATTCATTCATAGACTGGTGAAATAACAGCTATACTTAGGAAGTAGTTTAAGACTCTCATGGGGTTCACTATGCAATGACCAAGAACGACCTAGTGTCACTACTTGAGTTTAGTTCACCTCTAGACTGTTCTAACCAAACACCTTTTGTATCATTCATTTCCTATGGTGCATTACTAAGGTTGGACTCATTCTTTCTTTGAAAACTTTAACTTTAACTGACATAGATCATGTGATCTCCATTAAATCCTGTGTCTACTCCACACCAAAAAGAGGTAGAATCACCAGCGAAAGTGAAACCAAAACATCCTAGCGTATATAGGGAAATGAACCCTGCTAGATCCCTATGTTGGCTGCATAGATTCAAATACTAGGAGATGTACCGAGACCCATACCCGTCTGTACGGAGAGTCTTATCTCATGAGAATTACACGAACATCTATCTTTCTGAAAGAAAGAATCACAACTCATAGCTAGCCTATCTGTGCTCAGTATAAAGTTCCATTACATGCATCTCCCACATCATAGAAGTTGGATTCTAGCATGAAGGCATCATAGCTCATTAGATAACTTCTCATATCATCATTAGTATTAAGTATGCATTAAATCTAATACTTTCATTAGAGTGTTCATAGAGACTGGTCTCTTCATTAACTTTACACTCTCATAGGTGAGTACATTTTGGAAACATTTACTTAGGCTCATTTGAGATCGCTCTCATCTTTTACATTAGCCTCTTATCATGTTGTCACCACATTCATTTGTTTTAACACGGTTGCTCTTCATACTTACTCACCCCTTTACGTAAATGTTCATTTCATCATATGCCAATGCATTTGGCCTTTTTAGTGTGTTTCACACTCTTACTTAACCCTTCTAAGGTCACATCATTCATCACATAACATCTTAGGTTTACTTACTTTATAAACGTATGCCGGACTCTATAAACACAAGCCATGGGGCTTCATTCGTAGTTCATTTAAGTGATTCATATTTACCCAAAATTATGTGGTACAAGACTTATACATCTTGTAAATATGTCAAGATCTCGATTTCGTCCTTATAGGCAGCATTAGTTTAAACATTTATTCGCGTACGACTTATTTCTTAATACAGAATTGGTCAAGGGAACCCGATTTCGAATCCCTTAGACAACACTTAGCTTCCAATTAATTTTTTGATTAACACTTTGGCTTGGGACCCGATTTCGAATCCCTACACTTAGATTTCTTTTTCTCTTCTTTTTTTTCTTTACTTAATTTCAAACTTCTAAGCTTGAGATCCGAGATCGAACCCCCAAACTCATGTTTCATTTAATTTCTTTCCTTCCTTAATTGTTCTCCGTTGAACCTAGAGGATGTGGTATCGAACCCCCACAACCTCACCCTAATTTTATATATTTTCTCCTTACTTTATCACTCGGCCAAGAGGTTGTGGGTTCGATCCCCACATACCTCATTTTATTTTCTTTTAATTTTTTCTTCCAGTTCTCTTGTTTGACCGAGAGGTTGTGTGTTCGAACCCCACACACCTATTTTTATTTATGTCTTATTTTCGGTGAAGGCACACGGGTTCAAATCCCATGTACCTCATTTCTTTTATTTACCCTTTCTTTTAGAAACTTTCATGTAGTGAGATCTCGGGTCCAATCCCTAATAACCTCACATATTTTAGTTTCTTTTAAAATTTCAAGAATGTCCAACATTTGGATGAAACCAAATTTCCAGGAAGCTGGAAATTGATCAAATTTTTGCAGTCCGTTTTCTCAACCATTAAATGTTAGATTTAGGACAATTTTCGGGTAGCATTTAGTACATCTTTAGGTGCATTTTCATGGTTACGTTTGATGAAGATTTTTCACTCAATTCAGAAACATTAAACTCATATGAACATCACGGTTTTCATATATTCATACCCGTAAAATACAACAATTTAACATGTCAATCTCAGGCTTCAAATCGAGAAGAAAGTCACGGCACACACATGCACCCACAAGTTAACATATTACTTATTTTCGGAAACTCTTTGTCCTTTCTCACATAATTTCGTAATACACGTACAAACATGTAATCACAATAAGCCTTAAAATCATCTACCAGATATCATATAAACACATGCATTGATTCTTTCAGAGGATCTTATGATAGGGGCATGCGACGTGGAGAACCTTACTTTTTCGATTGAGATTAAACTGAGCCTTTAGGGTCTCTTGGGAAAGGGACCAAGAGAGAAGAAAACCCATACCTTAATTTCATTCAACACTTGTTTCAATGCTCCTGATTCTCACGAAACCAAGCCACACCACCAAAACCTCAGCACAATCCTGTCGAGAAACACCTTTTTGCATTCCGTTTTCATATTGTCTTTACTATTGAATTTTAGCGTTCAAGTTGTTGATGAACTTTATTTTTTTTGTTCTGTTCTTTTATTTTACTAAAGAATGATCGTGCAAGTGAGGTGGGAATAGATAGAGACGTGAGAATGAATGGTAGCTTAGGATTAGGAGATTTAGGTGGAGACTTAGTCAAACTAGGACTTCTCCTTAACATATTAAAAATCTGATTTTTCAAAGGGTATGTGAAATGACCACCATGCCCCTACAAAATTAGATAATAATCATCAATTTAATACATCTAAACGTTTCTTCCACCAAGGCTCGAACCCGGGTGAAGCCTCCATCGTGAAACGGGTCATTCAGGGTCGACCCAACTTGAACCATTCCTCTAGTTAAATTAATTAATAAATTAATTAAATCCTGAGGGTGATTACGATATTAGCCTTGTCCTTGAAATGACCAATTTACCCCTAGATCCTCCAAACATAAGATTACCCCTTTCCAGTCCAGTAAAAACTCGTCCGGGTGAATCTCTTCATTTAGGGTGCCCTAATTGGTTGGTTCCCACCTTGCCTAGCTCAACTAACTCACCAAGTTGGTTTTCTTTGCTAGTGCATAGGTTCTAAGGTATGGTTCTATGCGCTATAAGACATGCAAACTCGGTCCAATCTAGGCATTCTAGATACGTTTAAGCATTACTTATTATAGTCAATTTCGGGTTGTTATGTTATCCCCCCCCCTTAGGAACATTCATCCTCGTATGACACTTCTAATTATCTAGCATAATGCCAGTTATATCATAACACAAATACTTTACATAGTCAAGCAATATCAACAAAGAATAGAGGAGATAAGGAAACTTAGACTCAAGAGTAAGGAGTCTAACCTCAAGAGCTTAAAAGATGAGAATAGTAGGATCTCATATTGTCCTGCCTCCCACGTATCACCCTCAACAATATGGTTCCTCCACATACCTTCATTGTGGAAAACTCCTTGTTTCTCAGCCGCTTTACTTAACGGTCTAAAATCTCAATAGGAACTTTCTCCTAGGACAAGGCTTCATCAACCCCCAAACATTCAACAGGCAGAATCGATGCTAGATCACCAAGGCATTTCTTTAACATAGAGACATGAAAGACTAGATAAATAGAAGCTAGCTACAACAATGACAACTCATAGACCACTTCACCCACACGTTGTAGAATCTCATATGGCCCGACGTACCTCGGACTCAACATCCCCTTCCTGCCAAACCTCATCACCTTATTCATGGGTTATATCTTCAAGTATACTTGGTCACCAACATCAAACTCTAAGGGCCTCTTCCTGTTATCTGCATAAGACTTCTGCCGACTGTACGCAGTAGCCAACCTGTCCCTAATCACCCTGACCTTCTTTAAGGACTCATGAATGATCTCTGGAACCAAAATGGATGAATCTCCAACCTCGAACTACCCAACTGGAGACCTATATCTCCTACCATATAATGACTGAAACGGTGTCATCTTAATGCTGGAGTGATAGTTGTTATTGTATGAGAACTCTATCAATGGAAGATTGTCATCCCAACTACCTCTTAATTCGATTACACACGCCCTCTATATGTCCTCCAATGTCTGAATGGTGTGCTCTACCTGCACATCTGTCTGAGGATGGAAGGCAGTATTGAGCTTTACCTACGTGCCTAAGCTCTTTTGTAAGGATCTCCGGAAATGTGAAATGAACTAAGCTCCTCTAACTGAAATGATAGACAAAGGAAGCCCATGCCACCTCACAATCTCATCAATGTAGTTCTCGCATAATCCTCGGCCCTGTAAGTAGACTTCACTGGGATAAACTGGGTAGACTTAGTGATCATGTCCACAATAACCCATATGGAGTTATGTTGTCTCCTACTCCTTAGAATACCAACCACGATGTCCATGTTAATGGAATCCCACTTCCAAGTCGTAACCTCAATCATATGAGTGAGACAACTAGGCTTAAGGTGCTCCGCCTTAACCTACTTGCAATTAGAACACTTGACCACATAATCAGCAATGTCCTTCTTCATGCCATCCCACCAATAGATCTTCTTGAGGTCATGATACATCTTAGTTGAACGTGGATGTATCGAATACTTGGAACCATGGGCCTGTGCAATAATCTTGGTCCGCAAATCATCCTAGTCTAGTACGCACAGCCTGTCCTGGTACCTAAGTATGATGTCATCCCCCAAAGCAAATGAATCACTCATATTTATCAACACTGAGTCCTCCAACTCCATCAAAACAAGATTAAGATGCTTTACCTTATTGACTTCAACTACCAAGGATTATTCAAAACTAGGATGAACTGAAACACCCCCACTAGTAGAAGCCATCAACCGCACACCTATTCTTGCTAGTCTATGTACATCCTTCACCAACTCCTTCTTCCCATCATCAATGTGAGTTGTACTCCCCATGATCAACTTGCTCAAAGCATCAGCTACAACATTTTCTTTCCCTAAATGGTAGTGGACACTCATGTCATAGTCCTTCAACAGCTCCAACCAACTCTGTTGATGTAGATTCAACTCCCTATCTGTGAACATGTACTGGAGACTTGTGGTCTGTGAACACATCCACATGTACTCCATACAAGTAATGCCTCCTCAGCTTTAATGCAAACACCACAGCTGCCAACTCCAGGTCATCAATGGGATAATTCTTCTCATGAACCTTGAGCTGTCTAGACGCATAGGATATCACCTTACCACCCTGCATAAGAACCCAACCCAAACCAACCCTAGATGCGTCACAATAAACAATGTAATTCTTACCACATTTAGGTAACCTAAGTACTAGGGCTGAAGTGAGTCTGTCCTTGAGCTCCTGGAAACTCTTCTCACAAGTCTCCGCCTATTCGAACATGGCTTTCTTCTTAGTCAAAGATGTCAGCGGGGCAGTAGTGGTAGAAAAACCCTCCACAAACATGCGGAAGTAACCAGCCAATCCTAAAAAGCTACGGATATCTGTGGGAGCAAGAGATCTTGGCCAGTTCATAATAGCCTCAGTCTTCTAGGAGTCCACCTCCACACCCTGATCGACACAACATGACCTAGGAAGGTCACTAATGTAAGCCAGAATTCACACTTGCGGAACTTGGCATACAGATGATATATTCTAAGTAACTTCAAGGTTAGTCTCAAATGTTGTTCATGCTCTTCCTTGGTCTAAGAGGAGATGAGGATGTCATCAATGAATACTATGATGAAAGAATCAAGGTATTCATCGATGACTCGATTCATGAGGTCCATAAATGCAGCTGGTGCATTAGTGAGACAAAATGATATGACTAGGAAATCATAATAACCATAATGGGTACTAAACACTGACTTTGGGATATCTATATCCCAAAACTTAAGCTGGTGATACCCGAAACAAAGATCAATCTTCAAAAAGAAACTAGACCCTTGGACATGATCAAATAAGTCATCTATTCTAAGAAGTAGATGCATGTTCTTTATAGTGACTTTATTGAGTTGCCGATAATTGATAGACATCATAAGGGTTCCATACTTCTTTTTTCACAAATAGCACTGGAGCACCCTAAGGCTGGATGAAGCCTTTATCAGTGAGATCTTTTAACTGCACCTACAACTCTTTGAGTTCAGCTGGAGCAATTTTATAGGGAGTAATCAAATCGGTTCGGTACCGGGATCTAGGTTGATACCAAAATCAATCTCTCGAGGGGGAGGGACTCAAGGCAAATCATTGGGGAAAACATCTTGAACTCATTCACTACAGGCACAGAGTATATGCAAGGAATGTCATGATCTAGATCATTGACACTCACAAGATGACATAACAATCCCTTGGACATAATTTTATTAGCTTCTAGGTTCGAAATCAAGGGACTTGAACGACTCAAATTGTACCCCTCCCAGACCAACTCTACTTCATAATGGAAACGGAATCTCACAATCCTACTACGACAATCCATGAAGGCATAACATTTATGGAGTCAGTCCATACCAAGTATAATATCGAAGTCATTCATGGGTAACTCAACAAGGTCTGCACACATAGTCTTACCACATACTACTATTTGGTAGTCTTTATGAACCCTATCAGCTCTCACATTTTCTCCTAAGGGAGTACTAACTACAATAGGATCATGCAAACCTCATGTAGTATTTCAAACGTAAGATCAAGCAAGGGAGTCACAAAAGAAAACGTCGACCTTGGATCAAGTAAAGCATAAACAGAGGTTGAGAAAACTTGTAGCGTACCTGTGACCACATCAGTAGACTTCTCCTACTCCTCCTTGCCCTCCAAGGCGTAGGATTGTTCTTCTTAGGAGGCTCGGCTACCGTAGAATTCTAGGGATTAGCCCTAGGTTGAGAATTACCTCCAGCCTGACCTTTATTTTGTGGGCATTCCCTGACCATGTGTCCTCTTTTTCCGCAACCGAAGCATGCATTTGTGCCTAGTATGCACTCTCCACTGTGAATACAGCCACACTTGCCATATTCCTCTCTGGACACTGCACATCACCTCCATTTCCCTTCTTGGGCGCGTCTACCTCCTCTAGGTACTGCACTCCTCTAAGAGTTAGAGTTCCCTGAACTCTGATGCCCCTTCTTAGATCTGGGTTGATCACAAAGTCCAAAAGTGCTCTTGCCATCACCTATGCTGGAACATGTATGGTTAGAAGGGTTAGGCCTCCTAACCTCATGGATTCTCCTCTTCTTTTGGTTGTCCTCAACCTGCTGGACATGTACCATCAGCCTGGATTAGTCTATGCTATCATGGATCATCACAGCCCGGCACTCCTCCTCCAATTCCTCTGATATTCCTGTAAGGAACCTTCTCATCTCATCCTTGCTGTTTAACACAAGAGAAGTGGCATACCAGGAAAATTTAATGAATTTCAGGAAATACTCCCAAACAGTCATCGATCCCTGCTTAAGGTTCATGAACTCCTCAACCATATCCTCTCTCATCTCTTTGGGGAAGAACCTCTCTAGAAAGGATGTCTTAAAAAGGTCTTATGTGATCGGACCTCCACCGAACGCCCTGCTATCCTGCCACATCTTGCACTAAGTCTGTTCAGCAACCTTCAGGTGGTACGAGGACAACTCGCCTTTCTCAATCTCTGTGGGGCCCATCGCCACCAGAATCTTCCTCACCTTATCCACGAACTCCGGAGGATCTTCTGTAGTCTTAGAATTCATCCTCATAAAATCTCGCAACATGTTCGCCTTATTGTGAACTAGTGGATTCTCCCGCTGAACGTCATGTCTGTTGTCCTAGACCTTCATAGCCTGAGAATGCACAGTGATGTCTTGAGCCATCAGTGCCAAAGATGTCCGCACCCCAGAATCAGTCAACCCAGCTGGGTTAACTGGCATGGCTACTCCTGCAGTTGGAGCCTGGGGTGGAACTTGGTTGTCCCCAGCAGCTTCTCCTACTCTTCCCCAACCAGCGTTTCCCCTTGTGTTAATTTTCTGGAAACAAAAAAGAATTGATATTAGATACGCTAATAACACCAAGAAATCATACATTAACGAAAGCGTGATAAGATTTGGAGAAGGGAAATTTTCTTACGCATCATGCACTCTCTAATTCATGATAGTGGTGCACTTCACTACCATAAGTTAGAAGCTACTCGATGTGGTTGATGTGAACTTATTATATTAGAATTTAACTAATGCTCTGATACCATGTTTGTCACGACTGGGTCTATACCCAAGTCGAAAACAGCGTCGTTGACCTCTCAGAGGTTCCAGACAAACCTACATATGTCATCATTATATCGTATAGGTTAATTTTAGCTAGAAAATTTAAAAATTTTGTTTTCTTTGAATTACAAATAGACTTCACAACAAGAATTGCAATATGTATCATCAATTCACCACAACCATCTAATAATGATATATTCAAATGAAGGAAATAGTTCATAACTGCATAAATATAAAGTTGCCAAAATGCACCAATACAACGTCTGAAATAAATAAGAAAGAAACGCAAGTGGAATACTCTCAACTAGCTCATGCCTATTTATAATCTAGAATATAAAAGATAAGCATCCTCCAAAGAATGAGGGCATACCAAGTCCGGATGAATGCTCCACATTTAAATAGTTCCAACGTAGTCTCGTAAGCTCTAGCATCCACCTGCACCTGCACCTGAAAGTAGAGCATTGTATGAGATTAGTACCCACTTGTACTAAGTGTATGCAAGCACACTCCAAGGACATACATGATTAAGAAGAGCTTTATCCTAACAACATGAGTTATGGAAAGTCAAGTCAGTGGACTTGCCAAATTGGATTAGAAAAAGTCATGCTATGAGAGTAACATGAATCATCATTCTTTTCATAGTGCACAAATCACATAACATATTTTATATAGCACCTACATATACCACATATATTCGTTCATATTCCATGAGACCTTGGAATCATGAATTTATCATTAGGATTTCCCAAAATGAGGGCTCAACATATGGGACCTCAACTAGGGAGCCTTCTTTAGCAAACATAGAGTCTACTTCATTTTCATTCGTTTCATTCATGCATAGACTGGTGCAATACCAGCTATACCTAGGATGTATTTTAAGACTCTCATAGGGTTCACTGTGCAATGAACAAGAACGACCTAGTGTCATTACTTGAGTTTAGTTCACCTCTTGACTGTCCTAACCAAACACCTTTGGTATCATTCATTTCCTATCGTGCATTACTGAGGTTGGACTCATTCTTTTTTTGAAAACATTAACTTTAACTGACATAGATCATGTGATCTCCATTAAATCATGTGTCTACCCTAAACCAAAAAGAGGTAGAATCACTGGCCAAAGTGAAACCAAAACATGCTAGCATATACAGGGAAATAAGCCCTGTTAGATCCCTATGTTGGCTACATAGGTTCAAAGACAAGGAGATGTAAGGAGATCCATACCCGTTTGGACGGACAGTCTCATCTCATGAGAATTATACAAACCTCTGCCTTCCCGAAAGAAGGAATCACAAATCATAGCTAGCCTATTGGTGCTCAGTATAAAGTTCCATTACATTCATCTCACACATAATAGAAGTTGGATTCTAGCATGAGGGCATTATAGCTCATTAGATGACTTCTCATCTCATCAATAGTATTAAGTATGCATTAACTTTAAGACTTTCATTAGAATGTTCACAGATATTGGTCTCTTCATTAACTTTACACTCTCATAGGTGAGTACGTTTTGGTAACATTTACTTAGGCTCATTTGATAATGCACTGATCTTTCACATTAGCCTCTTATCATGTTGTCACCACATTCATTAGCTTTAGCACAATTGCTCTTCATAATTACTCACCCCTTTACGTGATGTTCATTTCATTATATGTCAATACACTTGGCCTTTTTAGTGTGTTTCACACTCTTACTTACCCTTGTAAGGTCACATCATTAATCACATAACATCTTAGGTTCACTTACTTTATAAATATATGTTGGACTTATGAGTCCAAAAACACAAGCCATGGGGCTTCATTCATAGTTCATTTATGTAATTCACATTTATCCAAGATTATGTGGTACAAGACTTATGCATCTTGTAAATATGCCAAGATCTCGATTTCGATCCTTATAGGCAGTATTCTTGTAAACATTTATTCGCGTATGACTTATGTGTCAATACAGAATTGGGCAAGGGAACCCGATTTCGAATACCTTGGACAACACTTAGCTTCCACTTAATTTTTTGATTTAACATATCGGCTTGGGACCCGATTTTGAATCCCTACACTTACATTTCTTTTTCTCTTCTTTTTTTCTTTACTTAATTTCAAACTTCTAAGCTTGGGATCCGAGATTGAACCCCCACACTCACGTTTCATTTAATTTCATTATTTCCTTAATTCTTCTTTGTTGAACCGAGAGGATGTGGGATTGATCCCTCACAACCTCACCCTATTTTTATTTTTATTTTCTCCTTACTTTCTCATTCGGCCAAGAGGTTGTGGTTTCGATCCCCATATACCTCATTTTAATTTCTTTTAATTGTTTCTTCCTGTTCTCTTGTTTGACCGAGAGATTATGGGTTTGAACCCCACATGCCTCATTTTATTCATGTCTTACTTTCGGTCAACGCACACGAGTTTGAATCCCATATACCTCATTTCTTTTATTCACCCTTTTTTAAGCTTTCATGTAGTGAGGCCTCGGGTTCAACCCCTAATGACCTCACATATTTTAGTTTCTTTTAAAATTTCCAGAATGTCCAACATTTGGCCGAAACCAAATTTCCAGAAAGCTGGAAATTTCATCACCTTTTTGCAGTCCATTTTCTCAACCTTTAAACTTAGATATAGGGCAATTTTCATGTACTATCAAGTGCATCTTTAGGTGCGTTTTCATGGTTACTTTTGATCAAGAATTTTTCACTCAATTCAGTAACATTGCACTCATATGAACATCAAGATTTTAACATATTCATACACGTAAAATACAACAATTTAACATGTCAATTTCAGGCTTTAAACTGAGACCAAAGTCACGACACACAAATGCACCCACAATTTAACATATTACACATTTTCGGAAACACTTTGTCATTTCTCACATAATTTTGGAATACACGTACAAACACGTAATCAGAATCATCCCTAAAATCATTTTCCAGAAGTCATACCAACGCATGCATCGATTCTTTCAGAAGATCTAATGACAGGGGCATGCGACGGGTAGAACCTTATTTTTTGGATTGAGATTGAACTGAACCTTCAGGGTCTCTTGGGAAAGGGACCAAAAGAGAAGAAAATCCATACCTTATTGTCGTTCAACATTTGTTCCAATGCTCCCAATTCTCACGAAACCAATCCTCACCACCAAAACCTCAGCACAATCCCGTCGAGAAACCCCTTTATACTTTACGTTTTCAGATTATCTTTACTTTTGAGTTTAAGCGTTCAAGTTGTTGATGAACTTTATTTTTTTTCGTTCTGTTCTTTTCTTTTACTAAAGAATGATCGTGCAAGTGAGGTGGGAGTAGATAGAGATGTGAGAATGAGTGGTAGCTTAGGATTAGGAGATTTAGGTGGAGACTTAGTCAAACTAGGACTTCTCCTTAGCTTATTAAAAATCTCATTTTTCAAAGGGTAAGTAAAATAACCACCATTCCCCTACAAAATCAGATAATAATCATCAATTTAATCCAGCTAAACGTTCCTTCTACCAAGGCTCGAACCCGGGTGAAGCCTTTATTGCGGAACGGGTCATTCCGTGTCAACCAAAATCGAACCGTTCCTCTAATAAAATTAATAAATTAATTAATTAATTTGTTAGGGAAATAACGATATTACCCTTGGCATGGAAAATGCCATTTTACCCTTAGACCCTCCAAACCTAAGATTACCCCTTTCAAGTCCGATAAAAACTTATTCGGGTGCCCTAATTAGTTTGTTACCACCTTGCCTAGCTCAAATAACTCACCAAGTTGGTTGGCTTGTTTAGTTCATAGGTTCCGAGGTCTGGTTCCACGCGCAACAAGTCGTCTGAACTCAGTCTAATCCAGGCATTCTAGGTACGTTTAAGCATTAATTAGCATAGTCAATTTTGGGTTGTTACAGTTAATTTACTTAATTAGACTTCACTTAATCCCTAACTAAACACCAAACACCATAATTAGTTAACACTTAGTTTAAAATGTGCTGGAAAATTGGACCCTCACAAATGAGAACCCGTCGATGCCTCGTGGCTCAATCGATGGACCATCCCCCCTTCCATGTTTCACGTCTGTTGATGAGTTCAGAGAGTGTGCAAATGATCCCCTTCAATGAATTGTCTAAGTTTTGGTATATGGATGGCTTAGATGCCCCGTCGATCAACACACGCCTCATCGATGCCCTCTCATGGATGCACACTGACCAGGCAGTGTTTGACTCCACTTTTAAGGGTCCTCCTTATGGGTCCTTGGTTGTTCCATGGGGAGTCGTACCCGTAATTTTCGAGCATGAATCAATTTATACCCATGTTAGACACCCTTCCACCAATTTTCATTTATTTTTTACTCCTAAAATTTAGTCAAATATGTTAAGGCACGCTAGTACCTCCTTGAACTAGTTTCTAGGCATATATTCATTAAAATAGACCTTAAGATAGTGTCTATACCTTATGAAACTTACTTAGGCTTTAGAACATGTCTTATTACATGAGACATATTGTAATAATGTAAGGTCTATGTTCCAAATCTTATATTTCTATAATAGATGGTTATGTGTGAGACAATGATAGACTTTGTTGATAAATGAGAAGTCTATGTAAACTTCTTATATAAAATTTTTTATTTTTCCATATTTTCTTCCTATGAAATTCTATGACGAATGCTAAGGGTTTGTTTAAGGCCTCTAAGAGGACGAAGACGCCCGTTAAGACTAGGGGGTGTTTCCCGGTCGTGACCCTTACATACACTAGTATACCTATCCAAGTCATCCTAGTAATTTTTGATATTTTACTTTCATTCATTCATTCATTCATTTTAGTTTTGGGAAACATCGCCATAGCCGACAATAGACCATGTAAGCTAAACATGGAATCCCGGTGTCAATTTCTCACACCGAAAGGAGGACATCTTACTTGCCAAGGTAAGACATAAACATCATAAACGCATCTACGTGGATCCACTAGCTAGGTTTCCTTTGAGGCTCGTAGATAAGGAATTAGGAGGTTGTTGTTAGAAACCCTCTTTATGATAATTAGCATTGTAGTTTCCACCTAATGAGACCTTAGGTGAACCTATCTTTCTCATTGGAAGGGACACCTATCATTATTAAGTTCACTCAGTGCTAAGCTAAATGTTCCCTTTTTGAAGTTACTTAGAGTCTTCCACGGTATTAGTTTATATCATAGGTATTTGGAGATTAACTCCTTGAATAACATGATCATAACTCTTAGGTTATAGAAAGAGAAAATCTTTTCATTACAACCCAATCATAAGTGTGAACATTACATCATAATCATGGTAATAAGATGCACAAGAGAATTCCTTTCAATCCTCCATAACCTTACCGTATCATAATCTCACATCCATCATAATCATAGCCTAATCATACATGCATAGATTCATCATTTACACTTCAATTGAATAACAACATCAAGGATAGGTAAACATCAACATAATAGAATATTCATGATATTGGAAGTGTTTTTTATGGCTTTCAAGAATCTCATTATGGATATCACTCCCAATTCCATCATATTCTCCCCATAACTCAAACATTATCATAATATATGGGTAAGTTATCAAGAACACATTAAATTTCAACCCCTTCAATCATAATCAATCTAATTCATAAGTTAGGTTAGGGAAAAGAGAGTATTCTTGGGTCTTTATAGAGCATTGCGCAAAAATTTAAGAAATACTTCAATCCACACATAAACATACATAAATCAATAACAATGTCTAATTTGGACAACACAATCCAACATTGAATAATAGACCCACGAAGTTAGATGAAAACATGACATTTGAAGATCATTAAAAACAAAACTTGAAGAGCCTCTTGGGGAAAAGAGTCCCAGAGTGAATAACCTCTATATTTTGAGAGTTCTTGAAGAATTATGAAGGAAAACTTGAATCTTGATGCCCTAGGATGAACTTGTTCTTCTTCTTCAATGGTCTTTAAAAGTAGTGAGAGAAACTAGAGAGATGTGAGAGCAAAATGGTTTTTGGGATTGATAAGGTGTTATGGTAGTTTATTAATGACTTAGGGTGCTTATATAGTCCAAAAATAATCCATTATAATCGACCTTAACCCTTAATTAATTAATTGAATAATTTCCTAATACCCCTAACTTAATCAACTTTAGACAATGAAGTGGGGATCCAATCGATGGACCGTTAAAAAAACCACGGACCATACTAGTCAAACGTGGTTTGGGTCAGAGACTAGTTTTAGGTGGATTTTGGTGAGATGGTTAAGTGTGGACCAACAATACCAAATGATGGGGTGTCGTTCAATCTACGGTCCGTCAATTCTCTTGTGGATTGCACATTGTTTTTGACACTTCTTTAGGGGCAAAGGGTCTTCCTCAAGCACTATTAGGGTGAATCTTTGGAAGTCGTACTCAGACGTTTTAACCCTAAACAAACTCTATGGTGTATTTAAACCCTTTTCATCAAATTTGACTTTTAGACGACTCGTAAAACCCCTTGAAACACCTAAAGTCACACTAGTTCATTGTCCCTAGTCTCCGGAAGTTGTGGTCGTTTCTTGACGTATTGATTCTAACACTTCCTAATTAAGTTTATTACCTTTTTTTAAGCTTGGGAATACTATTTTAAGGCATTTTTCATTAAGTGAGCCTTTAGACTAGTTCATTGGACTTCCCAGGTGTAACACTACGATTTCTAAAATATGATGCCACAATGATGCTTCATCGAGAAAGTTAAAAAAAGTAGATACAGAGAATAAAGTTCAAGAATAGGAGGCATTTTGAATAGAAAGAGGGACTTGGAGAAGAGCGAAGAATGAAATATTTAATGGAACATCCAATAATAGGAGTGTGTACCAGTTGATTCGGTTTTGTTTTATGTATTACCAGTTCGGTTTATCGATTTTCAGTTTTTAAATATGCTAACCCGATAAAAAATCAATAAGATACTCTTTATCGGTTTTTGATTAATTGGTTTTTGATAGTTATCGGTGCGATTTTTGGTTTACCCAATAAGAAAATACCTGTAAAATATTATATGACTTCATACTTATCTAAATATAGTACAAAGGTTAAAATTACATGTCACAGCCAAAACAAAGTATGAAATTTATGTTAATCAAATTACGGACCTTTACAAACTTGCAAATGCTACAACCTACAATTACAAACTAAAACTAAAATCAAATAGTCCAACAAGACTAGAACTAAAACTAAAACTAAAATAAAAGGCTACAATTGTGAACCCTTAAATTAGTCTTTAGATTTTTAGTAAACAACAAAAATTAATAAAGCGGCCTAGTGTGAAGTGGCTAGAGTACTAATAATTTGATATAGTAACACTGTCTAGTTATATTAAATTATTATTATTTAATTATAAAGTAGGGCAAAATAATAAATTATTACCATCTTATTGGGTTATCGGTTTACCCAATAACCCAATAGTAAAACTCCAGACATAACCAATAACCCAATAATTATTTTTTATAAACCTGCTAAAAACTCAATAACCCAATTAGCCAATAACACTTTTTTTGGTTCGGTTTATCGGTCGGTTTGGTTTTTGCACAACCCTATCCAAAAAGATATTTAAGGGTATATTTATTATATTTACACAGGTATTTTTTTTATTTAATTTTTAGTATATTTTATTGTACTTTTTCACAATTTCACTCCACGTGGTAAAATATCAAACACAAATAATATCAAACTATTTTTCTCTAGAAATTTCTCTCATGCTTTAAATAAACTTTTAGATTTTACTTTCCACTCACCAAAATGATTCATCTTCTTTCAAAAAAATTGCACACCTATTTCTTCTTTCAAGGTTGGTCTATTGTTTTTGTTGTTTAGTTTCAAGTCAGTTCTTCGTCAATTTTCTAATTCTTCTCTCAAATTTGTTTGAACTTCATTAAATATTTATTTATATATATAAATATATATATATATATATATATATATATATATATATATATATATATATATATATATATATATATGTTGCATTTCAGATGATTTATTATTCCTTTTTCATATTTCTTAAGATATTCAAAGGTGCTTTATTAATGATTGGATGTGCATCCACATTCTCTCAGTTTAGAACAAGTAAGACGCTTGTTTTCACAAAATTGAATTTTTTTGGTATATTCACCTCTCCCGTGGACATTACCTTCTTTAGTTTAATTACTGACAAATTATTCTATGCCTGATATGACTAGATATGAACTTCTAAAAAATATGAAGGTTAGTTGGGGGATGTGATTTGTTTTGTTTCGATTCCCATCTCTTTTGGCCTATATTTCGTTGTTTCTTGATACCATTAACTGTGAATGACCCTTTTATTCTTGTTGAACAGTAATCATCGGTGTTGAGTAAGATCCCCGTAGTTATTATGTCATCTGAGAAGATTTTAGCTCGCATTGATACGTATATCCGCTTTTGACCATCTATTGTTTATTCTTGTATTAGTTTTGTTTTATATGGTCTTTATACTATGCTGCATCAGATAGGTAAAACAAAAACATTACTGTTAAATACATTATTTTTTTGTCATAGGCAGATCTAAAGCATCTTCAATGTTTCAACTAAACTCATTGCTTTCTACTCGATCCCTACGTACGTACATATGTATAATATCTACCCTTGTGTTCTTATATTAAACTCAAACAAATACCATTAACTATAATTTCTTAATCTATACCTGCCTCTTAGAGAATTTGGACATGTTGTATTCTGTTTAAATAAACTCCTTAGGATTGAGTATTGTTGATTGAATTAAATTTGGAAAAAGTACTTGCGGAGCAAAGATCTGTAATAGTTGAAGTAACTATCTAATCCAGAAGGAACCTTGTGATGCTTCATCAATAACATGTATTTTCCTATTGATCATGTATTATCTTATATAAAATGGTAAAAAATTAAAATTTAAGGGCTCTTTTAGCTGGATAAAACTGTCAGTTTCTGTATATATCTCATTATTAGTGAATTTAATGATAGTAACATTCCTTTTGCTGTATTTTTTGTTTCCAAGTTGTTCATTTGGACAATCTGATTGAGTAGAGGTTTCCTTTCTAGACTAGATGTTTGGAAGAACGTGTTAAAGAATTTATCCTAAAACCTGTTAAGTTGTCTTATGTCAAATGTCTCCGAGAAGTCATACTAAAAGGTGAGGGGAATGACAACAAATAAACAGAGAACAAGATTAAATAAGTGTGTTCTTGAAAATGAAAATTTTATATATACTCTATCAATTTTTCCAATTCTCTCTTTGTGTGGGCCAAAGTTTCATAAATTCAAATTTACCCTGATGAAAATCTTAGATCAACCATAATTGGAAAATGTATGATCCTGAACAAAGAATTGGGTGCTTGGACTTGACTGATTTCAAAGATGAAGAAATCAATATAGAACTACTAAGGTTTTTCTGAAGAATGCACGAGTTTTGGAAAAAAACTTACGATTGTTTAGTCAAGTTATGCTTGGAAATTAGAAGACATCAAAGAAGGTTTTCAACATTTCTAAATCTTCTTCGCATGCTTTTCTGACATTTCACAACGCCAACCTTAAACGAAGGTCTGATAACCGGTATAATAAAAAGTTAGAAAGGGAAATGATTATGAAAACTCCATTAATGGAGATTGATTCTTAGGTCAATTTACAGAGAGAATGAAAGAGAAGAAGGAATTGTATTGATTGTTATAAGATCTGATACATTGAATTTGTACCACTATCCCTTTTATACTTGTACATTAGGTCATAGATAAAAAATATCTAAAATTGATTTGTAACGAACTACTGCTAGCTTAGCATTCTGTTTAGTTGACTACACTTATGATTTAGCTAACTCAACCATTCAGCTTGTTAACTCTATGCACTAGTTAACATTCCCCCTCAAGCTAATGGTTGAAAGACATTTTTCATTTTAAGCTTGTTTATTAGTAGTCCATGTTGTGATTGTCCTAGGCTTTTAGTTAGCAGATCAGCAGGTTGCGTTTTGCTGTTGATGTGTTCAGTTTGCAGTATCCCTTGACAATTTTTTTCTCTAACAATTTGCAATCATTGTCTATGTGTTTTGTTGTTTCATGGAATATAGGATTGGATGCTATTTGAATAGCTACCTTTCTATCACATACCATCTTGATAGGAAGTGTTAAGCTGACTCCCAACTCTTTGTATAGACCTATTAACCAGGTTACTTCAGCTGCACATGCATCCATGCTTCTGAACTCTGCTTCAGTTGAGCTTGTTGTGACTGTTCCTTGCTTCTTATACTTCCAAGAGATTAAACCACCTCCAAACTTTACTAGATAGCAAGTAACAGACTTCCTAGTTTCTAGACATGCACCCCAATCTAAGTCACAATAAGTTGTTAGTTGTGTGGTCTCTTCTGTTGGCATCAATATTCCTAGACCAGGAGCTTCTTCGATATACCTCACTACTCTTAATGATGCTTCCAAATGTGATTGCTTAGGACCATGCATGATTTGACTGAGTATTTGATCAGTAAATTCAAGGTCTGGCCTGGTCATGGTTAAGTAGAGAAGCTTTCCCACTAACATTTGATACTGTGAGGGGTCCATAAGTAGTTCATCATTTTTAGTCCTTGAACCTGGTACCAGTTCACTATATTGCACAAACGTGAGTTTCTTGTTTAGTTCCAAAGGAGTGTTAACTGGTTCAGCTCCCCCTAGGCCAGTTTCAGACGCAAGTTCTAAAGCATACTTCCTTTGTGTCATTAATATGCCTTACTGGATCTAGAAAAAAAATCCTAGGAAGAATTTTAGTTATCCCAAATCCTTCATCTTGAACCTTTTTTAATATCTTGTCTGGTACTGCACAGCATTTCATGATTGCTTCCAGTGATTAGAAGATCATCTACATACACAAATATCACTACCACATCATTACCAGTTTCTTTGTAAAGAGAGAATAATCATAGTAACTTTGCTTGAACCCCATCTGAACTAGAACATCAGTTAGCTTCATATTCAATTGTCTAGGAACTTGCTTAAACCATATAAATACTTATGTAGTTTGCAGACATTTTGACACTCCCCCTATCTAGCAAACCCACAAGGAATCACCATGTATACTTCCTCTTGTATGTCACCATTGAGAAAGGCATTGTGAACATCCATTTGATGGATATACCAAGCCCTAGATGCAGCTAGGGCCACCACTAATCTCAAAGTCACCATCTTTGCTACTGGACTAAATGTTTCCCCACAATACAGCCCTTCTTGTTGATTGAAACCTTTAGCGACAAACCTGGTCTTAAACCTTATAACCTCTCCTAAGGCTATAAATTGTATCTTGTAAATGCACTTGCAGCCAATAGGCTTCTTTCCAGGTGGTAAGTCAACTATGCTCCATGTTTTGTTACTCTCAAGTTCTGCGATTTCAACTCCATAGCTTTGACCCATGCAGGATAAGCAGCAACCTCTTGAAATGACACTGGTTCAGTAAGAGTTGAGTAGGCTTTTGTAACATTCCCAAATATGTACTTGTCTAGTGAAGAGTCTATTAGGTTTTAAGAATATGTATTGGGGTACATAGGCATCTCAATGCCCAATATTGAGTAATATTTGGCATGTTAGAGAATATTGGCTTAAGGATGTTATCCCATTTCTATGTATTAACAAGTACCTTAAAATACACTTTGATGTTCAAATTCTCTAATCCAATCTTGTTTAGGAATTGTACCTGCAATGAAGACCCTAAGCTAAATTTTTTGAATTCTTAGCACATTAGGTACGAGGCATCCAAGTGTCAAGCCTAGGTACCATCGCAAATAATCATTAAAAATGATTATGTAGATTAAGCAGTGCCCAAGTACATAGTGAGGATCCTTGGGACAAGAAGTGAACTTTCCATGTGCAACTACAGAATACATGGTTAAGAGAGTGCACGTAAACACATGTACTTGCACATATGCTATCGACCAAGTGACCAAGCCCAACCCAATTCGGTTAGGGGGCAGGCGCGCGTCAGGTCAAGCCACTAGCCAAAGTCCTCTGATTCTCTTGATCAATGATCAATGCATAAGCTTTATTAAGAGTTAGAATAGGACTCATCATGAGTAATTGGCTTCTAGGAGAGGCATATGACTCATCCAGTCACATTAAGAACTGCAACAACCTTTGATAATCACAATGCTCCCCAAATTTCCTTGATTCAGGACAAGGACAACTAGGACATGGCATAAAAGAATCATATTCATCCCATAGGTCTCTTAACCTAGAGTGATATTCAACAACCGACATAGTTCCCTAAACTAATGTATGAATCTCTCTATGCAATTGAAAAATTCTCTATCCATTAACTGTATCAAACCTTGCTCTTAGATCCATCCAAACTTTGCGTGCATCAGACACATACACAAAAAAACTTAGAAGTCCTGGGCTTACTGCGTTCATAATCCAACTTAACACTATTGCATTACACTTTTCCCACTGATCATGCAATAATGGTTCAGACATAGTTTAGGAAACCTTCTATTACAAAGCCTAACTTGCTTTCCCAACTAAGTTAATCCTAAAAGATCTACTCCAAAGAGCACAATTCTCTGAACCTGTTAACTGAAGAGAGATTAGAGAACTACCTGGAGTGTCTGTGTGTTGAATAAATAGTGGATTATTGTAATCAATCACTAGAAATGTGACTATCCTTGTAACTCCATTTCCATTTCGAGTGCCAGTACCTTCAGCTGCACTTCCATTCATCATTTGAGCTAGCTTAACCTTTTGATGCTTCCTTTCAATTCACCTTTAACAGATGATGAATCTGAGTACCTGATAGTTGCTTCTATGGACTCAGAATCCTATGATCGAATGCTCTGATACCATGAAAGATCCATTAATGGAGATTTATTTTTAGGTGAATTTACAGTGAGAGTGAAAGAGAAGAAGGAATTGTATTGATTATTATAAGATCTGATACATTGAATCTGTACCACTATCCTTTTTATACTTTTACATAAGGTCACAGATACAAAAATATCTAAAATTGATTTGTAACTATCTACTACCAGCTCAGCATTCTGTTTAGTTGACTACACTTATGATTTAGCTAACTCAACCATTCAGCTTGTTAACTCTATGCACTAGTTAACAAATTATTCTATTGTTGAATTTACTATTATCAAATTTTTCTTGATTCAAGATCCAAGTAAGAACTAAAGACATGGATCCTTGAGTTTTATGAAACTTTTATGTTCATTATAATAGAGTAACTCGGAAGGCCTAAGTCTTGTTTTACTGGGAAGTATGTGGTTTGATGTTTATTTACAAGTTTCGTGAAACAATCATGATGTTGATGTTTTTGCAACTTGTTATTCTCACATTGTTTGTGACTAATATTTAGACACTACTTGTGCATTGTTAGTATTCTGCGTCAAACTTTAAACATTTGATACAATTTGTGCATTAGGTGAATGTAGAAGCATTGAAGTTCCACAATGATGAGCTATTGACAACAAAATGAGGCACAAATCAAGTAGTATTCTATCCTAAGCTTGTGCTTCTTGATAAAGGTTGAGGTTGAATAGCCATTTACTTATCAGAATACAAGGTACTGTTAATGGTTGTCAAAATACTTCAATCAGGTACAATTATAGAAATATTTTGTGGCTCGTGCACTTCATATCTAATTTTGATATTCTGCGATTTCTCGGAAAGTAAAACTACATAATTAAATGAGTGCAATGTGGTTGTTGATGTGGTAGGCTGATATTGACCCTCTACTAAAGAGAGCACCAGTAAGTTAATGCATTTTTTTAATTAGCTTTAGCTATTTATAGAATATTGTGACAACTGAATTGACTCTCTTATGAGCTTATTCATTGTAAATAATGATTTTGAATTTCATTTTTGTCTCATATGTACAACATGGAGGGAGTTCTTTAAGACGGATTCATTGTTGCTGACAAAAATATTCAAAAATGAAGGTCCTCCCTGGACATTGAGTTCAGTTGTGCTACAAGTTTAAGATGATGTTGGATGGGAAGTCGAGTTCAGATTATGCAGGTATACATAAAACGTAGTTACCTAGCTAATCATTTGCCCAACCGTGAAATACAATGGCGACTATCCTATTTCTTATTCATTTGGTCCACTTTTTTCACAAGACAAAAATAGGTCAACTTAAATAGAATACGGATGACGATTCTTAAATAAAATCTAGTGCGGTTCTTTCATAATTGTAAAATGGATGCACGACTTTTTTTTTTTTGGGAAAAGGTTCAAATATGCTATCGAACTTTCAGAAAAGACTCAATTATGTCATTAGTTCAAAGTTTGACTTATTTATGTCATTACCGTTAAAGAAAAAACTCATTCATGCCATTATTTTTTAACATTGATTTGCAAAACCATTTTTGACACGTGACCAATGATATTTTGGCCACGTCATCAATTTTTTTATTAAAAATCAAAATTTATATAAATATTAATTTTTTTAATTAAAAAAATTATTGACGTGAAAGAATTATTATTAATCACGTGTCAAAAATGGTTTTGCAAAACCACCGTTAAAAAATAATGGCATAAATAAGTCTTTTCTGAAAGTTTAATGACATATTAGAATCTTTTCCTTTTCATTTTTTTTGTCGTGAGCGGTAGTTAGATGCCTGTTATATTTTGCTTTGAATGTGCTGCCATTTTCTAATTTATTGAGTAGGGTGCTTAACAGTAAAATGTTACTTTTTTCATTTTTGTAAGAAAAATAATAAAGGAAAGGAAAAAATATTTAAAGACAGTGTAAATTTTTTTCTTGAGTTATTTATCAACAAATTTTGAATGTCTGGCTGACTTATTGTTGAATTGATTGTTGAAACTTAAAAGAAAAATGGCAATGCACCTTGATTGTTTCTTTATCTTATTAAATGTGGATTCTTTATTAGGTAAATTAAGAAATATGATCCAGTCACGAAATGATGGTGTTGTTTTTTTAAAATTATGGTTAAGAAGAAGTATTTATTGCTACTTTGTATTCCAAATATATTTCTTAGATAGATTAAATATAAGAAAAATAACATCAACATGAAAATGTTGGACAATATTAAAATTAAAAAAAGTTGGGATATATATATATATATATATATATATATATATATATATATATAATTACTATAAATATATATATTTAATATTCACCAAGCTATGAAGAAATGGATCTAGACAATAGTAGGAAAGAAAAATCTTTTTGACCAGAATGATATTTTTAAAATGTTGTCTTACCTTTTAAAATATTTTTATCCTTTTTACTTTAATATTTTTTAACTAAAACTAGAGAAAAGATTAATTTATTTTAAGATTAAAAATATTTTAATTTTTTATAAATTTTTTAGCGAAATTCTAATAAGTTCTTTGGTCATTTAATCCTTCAAAAGATATTTTTTGGGGGATAGTAGAGTCATGTCGTCAACACACATTATGTCTGATTAGTGAAAACAATTGAGATATAGAATTATTTATGTAATAGAGATCAAAAGTTCATGGTGAAAAACAATTCAAATTTAGTGAATTGATGGGAAATGAAAATTTTGCAACTTAAATTACACGACATGTAACTAAAGAATTTATTAAAATTATGGTAAAGGATAAAATTATAAATACTTTAATTAAGGAGAGCATTAAATAGGATTGGAACTTCCATGGAAAACGATATAGATACTTTTAATCGTTTAATTAAAAATTAAGAGAACGTAGATTTTTTTTAAAAAAAGAAAAGAGTATAATTGATGAATTGAATAGAGGCATTTATGGAAATGAAATAATTGAGGATTTTAGGCATTTCAGAAGCAAAAAAAAACCCGCCTCACACACGAATACGATATATGATGAATGCAGAGTCCAAAAGCTGAGTCGGCCATTGTACACAATCTCAACTTTTCCATTAGATGTTGCGGAGGAAATCCTCCATCGACTACCCGTTTATCCTGTTTTACGTTGTAGGTGTGTATCAAAAGCTTGGCTGAATCTTATTTATACTCCTCAATTTGCTAAATTGCATTTCATTTTTTCTCTCAAACCCCATTGCTTAATCTTTAGAAAAGTTGATTATTATGGATATGGAAATAGTTGCTTTTACTCTCTACTCTTTGATTCACTCAATTCCCGAGTTGTTACTCCCAAAGAATTGACAAACCCTTTAATTTCTTCTCAATTTAATACCAACATACTTGGTTCTTGTAATGGGTTGTTGTTGATATCAAATACTCTTGATGAAATTGCTTTATGGAATCGCTCAACTGGAAAATACAACTACCATCTCTAGGGATTGCTAGAAATGATGAAGTTAGGGTTAATTTTTGATTTGGGTATGATGTTATCAATGATGACTATAAGGTTGTTAGAATTGTTCAGTTTCCCGGTTCTGAAAAGGGTTCTTTTCAATCTCATGTTATGAATTATAGTTTGAAATCAAGTTGTTGGAGCCGGGTTGATGAACAACTTCCTCCTTATCACCTTAAGTATGTAGATCTACCAGGTACATATCTAAATGGTTCATTGCATTGGGTTGTTACTGCATATATCTTGAGGATGCCTGTTGATACATTTGAATCCCTAATTGTTGCTTCTACTTGCAACAGAAAAGTGGCTACTTGTACCGCGAACCCCTTTTACTTATATGAATTGCATTCTGAATTTAGCCGTATTAGAAAGCTCCCTTTGCACATATAAAACCTACATGATAGATTCTTATGGTGATTGGGGGAATGTGGATCTTTTTATGGACCATGTGGACATTTGGGTTATGAAGGAATATGGAGTTAAGGACTCGTGGACTATGGTTGCTTCACTGGACGAACCAAATAAGCAAAATTGGCCATACTATGGTTCCACTTGAATTTTCAAAAGATAGAAAGAAAATTCTTGTGGAACAAATAATAACCGATTCCGTTGGAATACTATTAATGATGACTCTACAAAGATTGTTGATACTGAAATTGGGGCTTACGTGGCTTTCTACATTTCAATAGCTATGTTTATTTCAGAAGCCTTGTTCAGCTCCATTCCAATGATGAGGAAAAGGATCTGAATAAACAATATAATCAATATAAAGGAGGAAACACGAAAGCCTTAAAGAAGAGGTTGGTCATTCTGCTTTACCAATGACAGTTATGATATATTTGTCAATTCTTTGCTAAATTTTTCTGTTTTATCCTTATAGAGGAGATGATTTCTTTTTAAAAGGGTTGATGTTAAAGCTTTGAGCAATGAATGAGGTCAAGGTACCTTGTATCCCCTTTATGAACAGTAGAATTTAATGGTCTCGTACTTGAACGAATCAGCATTTGTTTCCTGGTATTAGTTGTTGATATCTCTCATTCTTTCCATTGGTAGTGATGAGGATGTAAGCTACTATTTGCTTTGTGGTTCTGTAAGTGGTGCAGCTTATGTCTTAAAATTGTGATTGACATGTATATAAGAAACTTGTTTGGGCAGCGACAATATCAAATCACACTGGTGTTATGTGATGAAGAAACATAAACTTTTTTCAAGTTAAAATAGTTACTTAAGCTTTACGCAGTTCAGAATAGTCTGACCATATAATTTTCATTGCTTAATCCAATGAACTGAGATGTCCTTTCTAAGTTTTTTTGTTCCATATTTGATCACATGAATCAAATAGGTCCCATGCCCTTAACTAAACTAGAATTTGTATATACTTGTACACCACTGCTTGAGATAATTTTAAAAAGAATTTTGTTAAATTTTTTATGGATGAATGGTGAATCAAGAATGCCATAGTATATTGTTATCCTTGATATCATAAATTTGTGATGTTTATGAGATAGAGTTCTCTATTGGGGGAAAATTGGAAGTAGTTGTCTAGTATTACACTCAAGTGGTGAAAGTGACGAACATTTTGTGTGAATGATAACATTCCATTTTGAGGAATCAGATCTTGATTGGTGAACTTTTTTACTGTAGAAGATAGTAGGTAGGTCTTTCCTCAATTTTCTTCCTGTGATATCTCAAAACCTTTTGGGGAGGATATGAATATTGCTTTCTACTTTTGTTATTTTTGGTTCGACGATGGGAAGAGAATTATTATGTATTAACAGGTGAATTGGGGCTGCAATTCTTTCTTGTGTATAATAATATAATATGTGACCATGTATAAAAACAGAAATTGTATAATTGCAGGCACATTTATACTGAAGAAGAGCACAGTTGGTGTTTTGGACTTCCAACTCTAGTTATCCCTCCTACTCTTTTGATGTAAATAGTTGTAGTACATACTTATGTTTTGATATGGACCACAATCTATGCTTTGAATTTCTTACTTTTGTAATTGTATTTAGTCAAGTGAATGCTTCACTCCACTTCTTGTCACAAGATGGATGAATAACTGGACCTTGAAAATATGTCATGTCAATATTATATTTCTATTTCATACTTGGAAGATTAATCAACTCAAAACTTTAGTTTAAATATTTTTTATTGAAATGATTTTTATAAGTTAACTGAACTAATTAAGGTTAAAAAATTAATTGTGTTATATATATATATATATATATATATATATATAGTTACAATTTTACCACTTTGTCATGATTGTCCAAGTTTTAGAATATAAAAATTCTTACCTTTTTAAAAAATACAACACCAAGATAATAATAAAATTGTTATAAAATCAAACTCATAAGAATATAATCAAATAGAGAAGAAGACTAGAGAAGTAGATAGAAGAAGAAGAATTTTCTTCTTATTCAAATTTATGTTACAATGGTGAATGATATCTCTATTTATAGGTTGAGAAATCAATCAAAAGATCACTATTTTTAATGCCACAATAGTAGATACATTGTTATCCAAATGATTCTTATCATCTTGGAAACATGTTATACATGAATACAATTAAGTCTTGAGTATATCTAAAGGACAATTTACACAATTCAATGGATTCATAACACTCCCCTTTAGATGTCCATAGATAATGTGTCTCGTTAAAATCTTACATGAAAAAGTCTAGTGGGAAAAAAATTGAAGTGAAGGAAAAAAGATTATACATATTTTTTGATACGCATTATTTGTTGCCCCATTAAACACCTTACCAGGAAAACCCAGTGGGACAAAACCTCGGTCAAGGAAAAAAGAGTGCAACACATATTATACTTCCCTTGATTATAACATCACTTAATTTCTTGCGATGATATCTCCAATCTTCATACATTGTGGTTGGTTTTTTTCAAAAAAACCCACACATTTCTTGAATATGGTGTGTCATTTATCTCAACCAGATGCACTCTCGACTTGTTTCATGGAGGAATTTTATTTCTTATATCAACATTTGCTTTATCGATCGCTAGGATATTATTCTGCCTCCACATGAAAATAAATATCGTATTTGAGATTGTGTTTTATGCAGATCAGATAAATATTCTGCATTTGCGTAACCAATCAGCTCTGGCTTGAATTTTTCAGAATAAAATGAACCCATGTCTATGGTCCTTCAAAGATATTCAAGTATATATATAACACCATTTCAATGTACTTTTGTTGGGGAAGAACCGAATCATGCCAGTAAATTTACTGCAAAACAGAAATCTGGTCGAGTATTGTTAGCGAGATGCATTAAGACCGTGATTGCATTAAGATATGAAGTTTCATCACCAAGAATCTCTTCATCCTTCTTTTGAGATCAAACTGAATCATCATTTATGTCAAGCGATCTCATAATCATTGGGTACTCGATGAATTTGATTTATCCATATAAAAATGCATCAAAACATATTTGTGTATGTGCACTGATAGACAAATATTTCATTTGTCAAATTATCAATCTGTAGGTGAAGACAAAATTTTGTCTTACTAAGACCTTTTCATAAAATACAAGGACAATTAGGCTCATTCTTTTGTACCCTTTTCTTCCTTGACTATTTCAATCCATATAAGGATTTTGAAGCTTTATTGAAAAAATTTCTTTCAAACTCTTATATGCTTCAGACATCTCGATTGTTTCAAGGATTTTCATATAACCTTCAATATCTAGCTAGACATTACAATTATTCATTACATGCATTCAAGTTTTTCATATGTTGCCAGATCAAAACAAACCTCATTGCATCCACCAAAGCAGAAAACATCTCCAATAATATCAGAATTTTTGCGACAAACCTTTATGCCCTAAGACACAAACCTTATTTGATATCTTACGGTTATAGTTATCGCATAATAATTTATTTGTACATCACTGTCATTATACCTTTATTTATGGAGTACCAGTTCAAAACGTCACTTTTCTAAGTGAAACAAAATATACTTGAATAATGCATTTTACTTGGCCAACCATTTATCTGTCCACACTATATGACAGATTTGAATTCAAGATCCTCTCACAATGTGTATCATTGAGCGCTACCTCATATCAAAGATACCGTCGACGGTTATTTGATATTGATCCAACAAGACATAACTTATCGAGATCTCTTCATTTTTCATCATTTTTCAGGTACCTAAACCTTTCCCGAAGTGTTATGTCAATGTGCACTTTTATAGCACTTGCCTCATTATCATGAACATATTGATCATTTGCTCCTTCCTTCTTCAAGAAATTTTATATTTGGAATCGATTGATCTATTACACTTTTGGCGTATCATAGACGTTGTCCTTCAAGGACTTCACATTTAAGTATTTGCAGCTGAATTATATCATAGGATCAGTACAATCGTCTGACAATTGATTTGCAACATTATGCAAATGAATTATCTCTTAAACTTTAAGTTCACATATTTATTTAACGAGGATCTATATAATTCATAATTAAACTCACACATAATTTTCAGTTGTCAATTATCTCTCCCCCTAATGTTAGCAAATCTAACATTCATCCCAACCTTATTTGGGAATTCATATTTGTGTGTGGTAGATTACTTAGATCATAACTGCACATTCAACCTTTTAGATGAAAATTATTTGGCTCCTGACCCTGAACACATTTTAATGGGGAAACCTTGTTGGCTTGATGCATACAGTTGATACATGTTACCTATCTCATACTAAATTTTATTTGGGAGTTTTGTTCTCATAACCATGATTTAGCTTTAATTGGAGGCATACAATTTCTGCTAAATCAACCAGCATTATCAATATAATTTTGTAGTTTAGAACTGTGCTCTTAATTTTATCAATTCAAGCAAACAACTTTACAAAATTCAGTTTGTAAGTTGACAACAAAACACATGTGACCATCGCATAGATCAACATGGAAGGTGAACGGACCCACAATCACCTTTTTATATGTTTCAAAAATTTTAGGGGATTACAATCCCAACTTTAGCTGGTACAATGAAAACAAGTAACACAAGAGAGTTTTTGAAAAATCTTTTGTTTCTTCGTTACAAACCACATGAATTCTCAATTATATTTGCATTACATTCAAACCATGATGGTCAACTAGTCATGCCAACTGATATTTATTTCAGTACACGTATAATTTACTTTTGCATGTAATTTCATCAGCATGTTCATGTTTGTCTGCAACAAACAAGAGGAAAAGTGGGGTAATCATTTGCATAAATATTTATAACCTTTTCGGTTGTAGTAATATGAAAATAATAAATCTTTTCATAATTTATAGTCTCAATATTTCTTTTCAATTCATCCGAAACTTAAAAAGTTTCTTTTGAGACTTACTACAACTGCATTATTATTCCTCTGGTAATGACACAACTCGTTAGAGCTTGCTATTAATTTTGTGTACTATCCCATATTGCATGACACCATCCCTATGGTGAGTATTTCCTTCAAGGAGAAAATTATATTATTATTGTCATGGTCAAAACATTACGAGTAAAATATGTTTCTTGTTTTACTTTTATTGTACCATAGGCACACAACCAATGACAAATTTGTATTGCCACACAATATACTTGATAAGGCAAGAATTAATTACTTTTTTCTTTTTGCCTTTTTGGTAGTTCATAACAAACATACCATAATATTCATGACGTAAAATTTATTTATTTCTCTCAAATCTCCCGTAGAGATGAGGTGTGACATATATCATTTTTTCTCAAACCTTCCATAGACGTGAGTTGTGGCATATATTCAACCCATAATGATTTTGTCACATCTTGACCCATTCTCTTATAGAATGGCCGATTATTTACGATACTCATCACAAATCACATTCTCTTCATGAAATGGACTAATCATTTATATGTACTTCATAAATTTGCATTATAAGTACATTGTGATGACTTTAAAATTCATCATATTTTCATGATACACCTCAACATTACTTTGAAAGATCAAGTGTACCATCACTTTATATTTTTATCTTTTGATGGGAGATTTATAAACTTGTCAAATTATTAGGTCGACAACAATCACAAGTTCAATGACCTTCATACCATTTCTTTGGTTGTAAAAATTACCTTCACATTTTGAAGGACTATTTGGAGAACCCATAATATTCTTCATTTAGCCATATTGATGACCATTATAAGTCTCTTTCTCATGCCTATATTCATTGTACAATCACAAAAAAATGTCTCTTTCAACTTATCATGTATGCTACCACATTAAAATAAATGAAACAAACCAAATTGACAAAATTCACGACTTTTAGACAAAATAATTTTTTTTGCATTGATCATCATTAGGACTTAATTCAAATGTCTTACTCATGAAAAAAAATATAAATCGTAAATTAATAAGACTTTGAATCCAATTTTTTTTTAATATCATGCATCAACACACTATCTTATGCCTTGTCCTTTTGATTTAATGAAATTTGAACCCATCATTCACACTTATCCAATGAGACATTATATAGGTCAAATGACATTTAATTTTTGATAGTTAATATGCTAAAACAACACCCTCTGTCAATCATAATCATGATTTATTTTTTCATTACAACATAAATACAAACAATATTTATAATTTACTACTTCTTGTACTAGTATAGGTTTCATATAAGATTTAATAGGGAGTGATTTACCCTTTACTCCAAATCTTCCGTCAACTCCCCTCTTCAAGATGGAAGACACACATGCCACACAGACACATGCCATACAATATTTACATACTAATACTCCTTCAAGCCAGCATCTTTTGCTGGTTCCATACACCCCTTGACTTCACAATCATTATTAGTTTGTCCTATTCAAAAGGATACTCCCATCGTGTGTGGCTAAAAACTAAGGCAACAATTATAGGGATGAAACTATGACAAAAGAAGTAATATTTAATTGTCAGAATGTAATTCAAATATAATTTATATGTGCATATCTTATTCATAAAGAAGTCTTTTCAATAGTTGGGCAAACAGAGTCATTAACCATATAACACAACCTTAGCTCTTGCCGATATCAACAACTTACATTGTTCTAATAAACAAAATAAATACAAACTAATGAAATGAATTTTAATTAGAATCTCGTGCTAATAACGTGTCATAAAATCAAACTATAAGAATATAAAGAAGATTAGAGAAGTAGATAGAAGAAGATAAATTTTCTTCTTATTCAAATGTATATTACAATGGTGAATGATATCTCTATTTATAGGTAGAGAAATCAATTAAAATGTCACCATTTTTAATGCCATAATAGTAGATACATTGTTATTCAAATGATTCTTATCACCTTGAAAACATGTATATATAAATACAATTAAGTCTTAAGTATTTCTAAATGACAATTCACACAATTTAATGATTTATAACAAAAATAATATTAAAAGATGAAATTTTTGATTTATTCCATTGTAAATGTAAATTCTCAATTTCAATTTTGAATATCTGATTAGATTACTCTCTCAATTTTAAATTGAGTTAATTTATTCTTATCTTCTTCGTTTTCCTTCACATCAGTTACCCCTGACGTACGCATTAACTCCCATAAGCCTGACAGCACTTGGGCACGTGTTCCCTTTCTAAGTGGGGTGTTAGAAATGCACATCCAACTTCTTCTATTTAAAAACAAAACAAAAAGTTTTGTGATCCTGCAGTTAAAAACTTGATTCAACTTTTTTTTAATTAACAGATTACTCTTTTATTGATAAAAAACCAAACAATGAGGCTAACAAAACCTTACACCTAAGGGAAATAATTCAGCAATACGTTGAACATAGTCTGCCAAGATGCATTGTGACAATGTCTTTACAGGTTGGTGTGACTTATACTTTTCACTTGTTGAATCTCAAAATATTTCTCTCTCCAAATGTTGTAGATAACCATCGCAAAGGTACAACATATTGCTTTCTTCTTTGCCATTCTAGTTCTTGTTGCCATGGACCACTGATTAATTCCCAGCCACTCTAGTCCACATATGCTTACTGTGTTTTTGCACCTCAAGGAAAGAGAGGAAATTTTCCAAAACAACAATATTTTAACATTTACTTGATCACAAAAATGCAACTCAGTGGTGTAGATATGCACTTTTTGACCAACCTAATACTTTGCACCAGCTTAAATATATTTGAAAACAACAAAAAAATAGAGTCACATTTTGTTTAAATTTTATTTTCAATTGATAAAAAAAGAAATTTATTATATATATATATATATATATATATATATATATATATATATATATATATATATATATATATATATATACACACACACACACACACACTACTTTCCTACCCCAAAACTCCCTCACACACACCTACACTCCCCCACTTATACCCACCATACATACCAACACACTACTACTATTACTTGTACTAACAATCAGCCAAGAGGAAAAAAAACCAAAAAATAAAACGAAAACCTACATAAATATACTATAATAAAAAAATATTTACCATTTATAGCAATAATATTTTTTTCACTTAATCACTTTTAATTTATTTATAATACAAGTTTAATATATATTACAAATAACAATTTATTATTCACATATGATACACCTTTTAATGTTGAATAATACATTTATCACATATTTTAATACACTTACAATACAATGTGACAATTTTTTATCAAACAAACATAATATATTTCAAATAACAATTACAATTCAAATATATTGCATACATAATTTACGTTTAATACATATTACAAATTTATCACAATGTTACTATAAATGGTGATAAACAAAAAATATCGCTATGTGTCTACACGCCCTTCGAGTACACCAACGACGAGTAATCCACTCTTTGTGTCGACTATGTCGACTAATAGCGTCTCGCAACCTATAACGGAGTCCAATTGAACAGTGATCCTCCACAAAAAGTTCAATATGATCGAGATTATACCGCTAAATTGACTTTTAAAATTTCAGGCTCTTACCCTCACACTCATTAATATAGTTTCCTTTTTGAAGCTGGAAAAACTGTTAAGAACGAGGAACATGAAGAAATGACTAGAAAAATGAAAAGTTTTCAATAGAGTGTAAGAAATATGCAAGGAGTGGGAGGTCACAAAAGTGTCACATTCAGTGATTTGTGCATATTTCCCACCTTCATCTATCGATCGATTTTAAAACTTCAAAGTTCGAGAAATATGATGGACATGGAGATCCTCTTCCTTATTTAAAGATATATTGTAATCAACTAAAAGGGACTAGAAGCAAAAAAGAGTTGATCATGACTTATTTTGGGGAAAGTTTGATGAGAATCGCATAGAATGGTTGATAGATCAAAATACTTCTGACTGGCATACATGGAATGATTTGTCTTGATGTTTTGTTCAACAATCTATATATATATATATAAATGAGGATCATAGAGGAGGTGATGTGGAACCTCTCTATGACCTTCATTCATTTTTTCTTTTTTTTTCTTTTACTTGACATTTTTTCTTTTTTTTTTCAATTATTTTTTTTTATAAACTTATACCTCTTTAATTATATAAATTCTATTTTTAAATTAGTATTAATAATATTCATAACCCTCAAACCTTTCATATTCATAACCTCTTAAACCTTTCATATTCATAACTTCTTATTATTTAATGTGAAAGATTACATTAACACTATAAAATCACACTAAAATTGTTTGTTATTTTGTAGTCATCTTTGGTAGAGAATTAGTGGAAGAAATGTTAGAATATTTGTAAGCTTTAAGGTGCATTATTTTTTCAAATATTATTTCATATATTACTTTTAATTAGCAAGTAAGTCTAATATGTCGTCATATTTTTATTTCTTCTAGATAAATTATTTTGTTTTGTTATCTTTGAGATTTATTTTATGACTATTAAAGTATTTGTTATTATTTTTCTTGACTCTTGTATATAGGATGAAATGATAACATCAAGCGATGAAGATTAGTGGATTTTGAGTTAAATATATTGATTATTTGTCCAAAATGATTATGTAGGAAAATTTATGATTAAATGTAATTATTCCTTATTCTTTATGAGATATAATACTTTATTTAGTTAATTTTGAGATTCATTTTATGACTAATAATTTATTTGTTATTATTTTTCTTGACTCTTGTATATAGGATAAAATGAGAACATTCAGAGATGGAGATTAATGGATTTTGAGCTTAGTGATTATTCTTTATTTTTTTAGGTCCTTAAGAAGTAATGTTTCGATTATATTAATTCCTTTTGAATTATTTATATTTTGTAAAAATGATTATATGTGTTTAAATGGAATTTTCTCCTTATTCTTTATCTTTTTCTTCTTTTGGTAGATAATTTTTTAACTTATTTAATCAGATTTGCCGATTATAGAAGATATATCTATAGTGAAAATGGTTAGACATTTTTGCATAATTTGAGTTTACAAGGAAAAATAATTTGATATGTCTAATATAATTACAACTCTTTCTTTGTTGAATCATACATTTAATATTATTTGTTTATGTTCATGAAGATAGAAATCTTGAGTTTTTTTAATAAAAAAAACATCTAATTTATTCTCCTTAGACCTCTATATGATTCTTAGATAATTTAATTATATATAATGATAACATTCTTCAAAAATAATTATTTGTTTAGGTAAATTCATCTCTCACTTTTTTATTGATAATATTAGTTTATTGTGTTTGTGACTTATAATATTTTACAACATAGAAGTAGAAATAGATATGCTACTTAAAGAAATATGTACATATACTTTCATAATCCGGTGAAATAATTTTTATTAACAAAAATGATAGAACATAAGAATGTAAAGTTAATTTATTATTTTTAAAATACACATGGTTTTTATCAAAAATAAATTATTTATTAATATGTAAAATTACAATTCTTAAATTTTTCATTTTTGTTGTTTTTCTTAGAATATTTCACGTTGTTTATTAATAAGTTTTTATGTTTTCATATTTGTTATTTTTCGGGAGTTTTAAAGTTATTTCAAAATTACGATTAATTTATAATTTTAAAAATTTAGTTGGTTTCCTACCTTTCTATTTACTTATAATAAAATATTTGTCTCAATAACTCTAATTTGTTTGTTTTCATTTTCTATAGTTAATGTTCTTTATTAGTGTAATAATATACAAATATTACTCTTATTATGTTACAAAAGTTCAAAGTCATATTATTAATTTTCTTAGTTACTGTGGCTTTTTATTCTTAGGAATTTATTATGTTTAATGTAATATTTATTTAAAATGTGAAATATATTTTTTAATATTTTGTGTTTAAGCCAAACAAAATTTAAAAAAAAATAGGAATTGTGTATGTGTCATTTTCTTGAATCTTTTTTCGTAGTTAATTCTTTCTTTTGTTCTCTTTTATGTTATTTTTAAATTTTACATTTTTTTCCAATATAAGTTGTCCCAAAAATAATTGGATATCTAAACCTAAGTATAATGATGATGATAATAATAATAATAATAATAAGTATGAAATTTAACTAATTAAGATTTTTAAACTTTTCTTTATTTAAAATTTAATTATTAAAAAGTTATTAATACAAATATTGAATTAATCTAATATTGTACAATAAAAATAATTAAAACATGTGATGATTGGGTCATGACGAGGACAAGTAATAGTAATTGTGGATAATGATTTATAATAGTGTTGTCTAACTATATAGTCATGAATACTAACTATTAATAGCAATCCGAGTTATACATCGCCGAAAAATTATACTAAGAATATAATTTATAAAATTACAAATAAGCATAAAAGAACGATTAGATTTAAAGTTTACATAAATATATATAAATTATACTAAGAAAATCTCAAATAAAAAAGAAAAAAATGATCACAAGTTTACATTTAAGTAGTTCTAATATTACCCAATTCTTATTAGTTATTACCTTCCCTTTTTCTCTATAAAATTTATTTTTAATATTTAACTTTTCGAAGTTCACATATATTGATTTCTTAATAAATTTCATATTTAATCTAAATATTTTTCATAGTTTCTCTTCTATAAAATTATGTGATTAACAAAAAAATCTTCTTATTAAAGTAATTATTGATATTAACATGAAATTTTATTTTAATCTTTTTTATAACCACGCGAAGCGCGGCTAACTACACTAGTTTCAATATTTCAAATCGTACTTCGCTTTACAATATGAGAAAAAAACAAAAAAAATAATTTCCGTGAATATGCTGTTAGGTGGAGGGAACAAACTACTAGAGTTAAGCCGTTAATGAAAAAGTCTGAAATGATTGATGTTTCTCTTCAAGCGCAAGAACTCAACTATCTTCATTATTTAGTTTCTGTTGTTGGCAAAACATTCGTCGAAGTTATTAAGATTGGTGAAATGGTAAAAAATGACATTAGGTTTGTAAAGATTGTAAGTCAAGCTGCCATTAAATCCATAACACATGTGATTAAAAATGGATCCCAAAATCTTGGAGGAAAGAAAATGAAGGAGGATGAAGAAAATGTTGTGCCAGACACACGAAAAGGTTCAAGAAGTCCAGTTTATCACACTAAAAAAAATTAGCGTTTAGATACGGACGAAATCCGTTGCTAATCTATGATATTCCGTTGCTAAATATGATTAGTAACGGACTAGCGACATATTTTCAACTGTTGCTATATCGCTCGTTAGTAATCACTTAGTGACGAAAAATATGTTCCATCACAAATTTAGCAACGTCTTAGAAACGAAAAATATCTATCGCCACTTGTTAGCGACGAACTATTCCGTTATTCTATTTATATTGTTTGTTGTTAATTTGATAATCTATTTCCTCATTTTTGATAAATTCTTGACAGATTTTTTGTCGCTTATCCATCATCATAATTTCTTTATGTAGCAACGACCAAATGTTCGCTATCTTTGTTGCTATATTTTTTTCTTTGTAAATTTGATTTATAGATAACTTAAATTAAATTTCTCAATACCTCAAAAATAATCAACATATATAATAATATCATAGATAATTCAAAATATATAGAATATCGAAATTGCATTTTTTTCGATTAAAAAAATCCATAATAATATATCAAATGTACTTACAAGAACCTACATTCATCAAATATTATTACTAATAAAAAGGGGATAAAATTGTCACATGAAACTAGGAATCAACCTCGTCCTCATAAGTAATAGCTGAAAGAGCAATCTCGTCCTCATAAGTAGTAGCTGAAGGAGGTACTAAGGGTGTACTGATGATGAGGACAAAAACTTCTACCCGTATTAAATTTTTTCTTTAAAACGAAAATCGTATAGTCTTCTCTTCTTTTCTCCCCACAACTTGATAATATGCTTCACATTGATCAATATTAGTTTACGGCACTATTTTTTTTCGTGATATATCTTCATATTTTTTCTGTAATAAGTAGAGGAAAAATGAAAGCATTACAGATTGGATACAAAATATATTTTGAAGGCGAATACAAAAATATGCATAACCTTTTAAGCATTAGCATTAATGTACATATTGTGCCTTCAAATTTCAAGCCTTAACAATTCATAACTATAGAAGAAGTTTCTAAAATATAATAATATGTTCAATTGATAAATAATATGTGAGGAAATATGCAGCCCAACATAGAGTATGCACGGAAGAAAGGAACAAAGAGAGAGTTGAAACAGACTCATCAAAACAAGGAAATGTATGTACCACCATTTAACCCATCACAAGTACTTAACTCTTTGAAACAAAAGCTACGTGAATACTTGATTATGCATAATGCTTAAACCAAAGAAAACTCTTTAGTCTATCAGACTTATACTTAAGCTTAACTACCGAAAGGAATAAACAATTCATCAAGGCAACTGTTAGCTTTATTTAAGCAATGTAAACAAAAAAACTCAAAATCATTATACTTATTGTTCAATTATTCAACAAGGTCTAAAAATAAAGGTTTATTCACAAATTGACATGGAAAAGGAACTTTCATACACATAAAATTATGCACACTATTCATGCTTATATTAAAAAAAAATCTCCACTATTAATAGAGTCAAGCCTCTCAAGTCTCAATCGTCAAACCAACATTTAGAACCCATATCTTAATTGAACTTGTAAACCAGTTTTGAAATAGAGAATAAACTATAATACCTTTGACAAATTTAAAATATACTGTAGATACTCAAATTGAGTTATTGCTAAATACATCAACAATGACTTTGGTTTAACACACACATGTATCCAAAAGTAATGGATGATTATGTGATAGGCTTCTCAATTTTATGCACATAGTTTATCATTGTTCTCTAACATTGTTCTCACTTCTTCAATAAATTCTTCTCTTAATTTTACAAAGGATTAAATTTGAATATTTGGTGCTCGTTCATAAAATAAGCATCATACTTGTTGTCACTCTCATTGGAGTTCAAAATTCTAATTTTTAAACACTACAAAGACAGTAAGAAGGAAAGAAGAGGGTTCAAACCTGGGACTCTCAGACTGCAACTATTGCTGCAGAAGAAAGTTCATACATTTTTTAGCAACCATGGGTGAGAGAGTAAAGTTAGAAGAAGCCAACTGGGAAGCTGTGGTTAGTCTTTGTTGGTGAGCAGACATATATCTGAGAAGTTTTTGGAGATGTTCCATTATTTCAAACTTTCTTGGTGATCCAACTTCACCCTCACAAGGCCCAACACAATGAAGGAACACACAACTACTTCCATTCTTACAATACCCTATAGCAAAATAGAGACAAGGTTTACAGTCAAGTCCTACACTTGGGATATCAGCCCTAAAATATATATCACTCATAGAACAGATATATTCTAAAGTATACTTAAAAACTGAATAGTAACCACAATTAAAAATAAAAGTAAATAAACTTTAACAGAAAAGTATATGAACAAGTAAGCTTTAACAAAACGACATTAAAGGATCTACTTGGCTGCTGTCGGTGCTCACTATCACTGCACGCTGCGTGGAGCTGATATTGTTGTAATTTTTTGCCGGGGAGGGAGACAACTAGTGGCGCCATATCCTTGATGCTGCTGTTGTGGACAAAGACCGCGTGGTTGCTCGCTGACTAAAGTTGCTTCCATCAATGGAGGTTCGATGGTGGTCTTCGCGTGCTTGCCAGAGCTCTACATTGTTGTCCAACTGCTAGTTTTACAGCTGCTGCTAGATGGTGTTGTTGTCTGCTCGTTCTCAAGGCTTCACTGCCGAAAAGAAATATGTAGAGGAGGGAAAATGGATCTGGGCAACGGATTTGGAGAGGAGAGGAGGAGAATGAAGAAAAAATTAGGGGTTTGGGCTCTTTTGTGTAAAATAGGAAAGCAAGGGTCTTAAATCAAGACCATTGATCAAATTCGTATGAGCGGATGTGATTGATTCTTTGAGTTTGATGAACCATGATCGACAGATAATATTAAATGAGAGTATTGAAATCTGAAATTGGAGTTTGCAATGGAGTTAGTGACGGATTTTAAAATATGTCGCTTTCAAATAAATGTATATATAATTTAGAAATTATATTGACGGATATTTTTGTCACTATATAATATAAATAATATAAAATATATTTAGTAGTTAAGCAACTTTTTTTTCGATCACTAATTCTGTCGCCCGATATTACTTAAATTTGTGAGCTTTACTTTATTAATAAATCTGTACGAAAAATTAGGCGCCAAAATTTTCGGGCTAATATTTAGTGACAAATTAAATATTTCGTTGCAAATCAGTAACTATATTATAAATAAAAAATTCATTGCATAATTTTGCAACAAAATGGTTATTCCGTCGCAAATCCATCGTTATATAGTGATGGAATATTGTTTGTCGCTAATATCCATAGTTAAACGCTTTTTTTAGTAGTGTCAATATGCACCTCCTCAATATCATCACTATATCCCCATGCCAGACATACAATATCTATTATCCCATCTCGATATGCAGTATGTGGTGCACAACCATATGCATATCCACCACTCTATCCTCAATGGCAAACACCAACAAATTAAAATGTTCGTCCTTCTTCAAAAAATGTTCGAGCACCTTAGAATCTCCATCCAAGACATGGATTTGAAGGAGGTCAAAGACTTATGAACAATTTTACATCAATTGGAGAGTCTTACAAAATCCTAATACTGACACCAAACTGATTATACCAGTACCAGTATGGTACCGTTACGATTCGTTCCGGTTCGTCCCGATTTGGTTGCCTACCAGACAGAATGGGACAACGTGAACCGATATACGTAACGGAACGAAACCTCCGTTTTATACAGATTTACCAGTACCTTTTTATCCTGGTTCCTATTCGGTGCCGGTCTGGTTCTGATTAATTATAATTTATTAATTAATTTATAGTATATTTTATACTTTATATTTTATATTTTTTAATTTGTGTAATTATTTTATCCTTATTTTTTTTAATTTTTAAAATTACATATTTAAGTTATTTAAATTACAAGTTATAAATATAACTTATAAGTTATAACATATTAATATGTAATAACTTATAAACTTCAAAATATTCAAATTTTGAAAACCTAATTAAACTTAACTTTCAAACTTAATAAGTAATTTTTTCAAAAAAAATATCTTTAAAATAAATTTGAGTAAAAATTTACATTATAAAGTAAAAAACTATTAATTTAAACTTAGAAAAATAAAATAGAAAATTCATATTTTTGTAATTCAAAAAGTCAAAATAAATAAATGTTTAATCTTTTTTAAATAACTAGATGTGTAGTCCCATTTATCCCATCTCGTCCCATTCCCATCCGTTCCTTTCTGTTCTAGTTCCATCCCGATGTATGGTGGGATGGGACAGAATCGAGTATTTGTACCGGTAATTTCGATCCTATTCGTTCCTGTACCAGTCAACGAACCGGTCAACTCGTCTTGTTCGGATCCGATACCAGTTCGTTCCTGCCTAGTGATTCTTTTCTGGTCCGTTGCCCAGTCTTACACAATCTTGCAATACATTGTGCGTACCATTCTGATGCTCTAATGTACATTACTGAAGATTGGCAAAATTTAAGCAGAAAAGTAGATGATTGTGGTTCAAAATGATGACCCCCAAAATGTTACTAAGAATCCTCTACCGGCGCATAATGATGTAAACTCCATCAAGATTATATGTGATGACAAAGAATATGACAATTCTCTCAATTATTTTAAAAGTACCATTGAAATTATAACGACCCGAGAGTACTCCCAGACGTCAAGCCCTTAGACAGCTTTCATCGCATAGACATAAAATAGCAGAAAATTTAAAACTTTTTCATAAAATAGCACAAGACTAAAAGGTATTTCATTTAAAACCATTTAAAATACAATAGAAGTACTAAGTATCAATGTAGCCATCTTACAACACAACTACAACACAATAGGGACAAAACCCTTAAAATACAAAAGCAACTACTATCTATGAAACTTAGAGAAAACTCTTGCATAATGGTCCTTGAATCTATAAGGACACACCCAAACATGGGAATAGTAATCCAAGTTCTTCATTCTATGAAAGGTCCATAAGCCATCACCACCTACACTTTGTGTAAAAATATGAAGAAGAATAAATGCAGTAAGTATGGTAACCATGTAAAAACTTGCTCTAAAAGGGACATTTGTTTAAAAACCATACATCATGCTCTTTTTAGAAAACTTCATGAACATTGATACAGTAGGCACAACATAGACCACATACATCATCACACATGTGGAATCCATTTATCACAATTGAGGTATATTCATTGCATACCATATATTACCTTTCTTTTTATCTTATCTCCTTTCCTTGAGCAACCCTTAAGTAATACTTAGTACAGTGTATCACCTTAAGGTCACCAAAGATGATCTTTCATATATAGGCTTCATCAATTCAACCACACATTTTCATAAAGTCATAACCACATCATAAGACATAATCTTTACATTGGAACTACAACTAAGACAACCCTCAAGTCACCCTAGACTAGACACATTATATTCATAAAGTCATGACATCTTTATTTAACATTAGGAATAAGACTCGGATGGGCCATTTGTCTTTCCCCCTCTACCCATAGGCCACACTTTTTTGGTAACTAGTAGCCTGATGCAAATGCTCACTGCCAGAGGTTTGTTTTCAGGGCTATCGTCTGAGGATTCACATGCCCATATAGCTAAGGTAAGGGCAGTGTGTAAAAGTTGTGTGGGGAGGCCTGATTTGGATCTAGATGTAATAGGTCTCAGAGTGTTTCCTCTCTCACTGACGGGAGAGGCTGCTATGCGGTTTACTGAGCTCCCATACAACTCCATCTTCACTTGGAACCAACTACGGGATGTCTTGTTAGCACACTACTATTTGGTCTCTAAGAAATTAAACCACAAAGACATGGTGAACAACTTTGTGGCACTACCAGGAGAGTCAGTTAGTAGTTCTTGGGATAGATTCACCTTATTCTTGAGAAGTGTTCCAAATGACCGTATTGATGATGAGTCACTGAAGGAATACTTCTATCGGGGACAGGATGATAACAATAAAGTGGTGTTGGACACTATAGCAGGTGGATCTTATGGAGAATGCCCTTATGCTAAGATTGATGAGAAATTAGAGAAAATTTCCCGTAACAACAAAGCTTGGAGTACTAGGAAGTCCGATACAGGGAGAAACACCTTCGCAGTGCAGTCCACTCACAACCCAGCCACAGATGATATTCGTGAAGAAATGGCTTAGATGAGAACTGAGCTTGGGTTGGTACTAAAACATGTCACTGGGGGTGCAGAAAAGATTAATGCAGTCAATTACTTGGCTAAACCAGCACCTCCAAACGATGAGTGCTATTATGAGGAGGATTCCTATGTAGTAAATGAATAGATGGGGGGTTTCCGACCAAGTTCCAAAGGATCTAATCAGGAGAATTGGCGCCAAGGTCGGAACTATGGTAACTACAATCGTGAGGGTCATTATGTCCGAGATGGAAACTACAATCGCGATAACAACATCAACAGGGGTAATTATGGTAATAGTAACGACAGGAATGGACCCTATGTTCCTCCTCAAAATCGTCAAGTTACTCTTAGGGATTGTGGAGGTAGTATGTCGCGAGTTGAGGATATGTTGTATAAAATGATGAGGAGGTTCGATGCTAGTGATGAGCACAATAAAGAGTTGAGGAATGATTTAGCGGGTATTGGGCAAAAAGTTGATACATATGCAATATCGATTAAGCAACTTGAGTTACAATTGGCCCAATTATCTGCAACTGTGAACACACGGCAACCGGGCACTCTTCCTAGCAACACTGTTCAAAATCCGAAAAATGATGGACATTGTATGGCAATTACTACTCGTGGTGGCAAGCGAACCATTTACCCACCTACGCCATCTAATGAGAATAAGGTGACAAAAGATACTGATAAAGTGGTAAATGTTGATGCTGATTTAGAGGATAACATTGCAAAAGATGCCGAAGTGCCTAAAAAGGTAACTCCTATGCCTAGGCCACCACCCCCATTTCCTCAAAGATTAGTGAACAAGACCGAGGATGGCAAATATCGGCGTTTTATAACAATGTTGAAGCAACTTTCTATCAATGTCCCTTTGGTAGAAGCTTTAGAACAAATGCCCGGTTACGCCATGTTTAAGAAAGATCTGGTCACAAAGAAAAGATCGGTTACTTTTGAGGATGATGATAGAATGCAGCATTGTAGTGCTATTGCTACAAGATCTCTTGTCCAAAAGAAAGAAGATCCGGGTGCGTTCACTATTCCTTGTACAATCGGGCTATTACATTTTGCGAAAGGATTATGTGATCTGGGGGCAAGCATAAATCTCATGCCCCTCTCAATTTACAAGAAGTTGGGTTTGGGTGACCCAATGCCCACTGCGATGCGGCTACTGATGGCTGATCGAACAGTAAACCGGCCCATAGGGATACTTCATGATGTGCTAAGTAAAAGTGGAGTCATTCATCTTTCCGGCTGATTTTGTTATTCTTGATTGTGAGGTTTATTTTGAAGTGCCTATTATCCTTGGGAGGACATTCCTAGCTACGGGAAGAGCCTTAGTAGACATGGAAAAGGGGCAGATGAAATTTTGGTAGAACAATAAGGAAATGACCTTTAATATTTGTAGGTCCTTGAGGCAGAGTGGTGAGCTCCAATCGGCATCTGCTATATCCTACAACATGGGTGAGACATTTGAGTCACAAATAGAAGAACGTCTAGGTGTCGAAGCATTAGCAGCAGTGATAATGAACTTTGATAGCGATTGCATTGAAGAGTATGAGTCATTAGTTGCGGCTCTTGACCGAGGTGATGTTCGGTTTAAACCGAAGAAATTTGAGCTTGATATGAAAAATCGCGAGTCACCACCCACAAAAATATCGATAGAGGAGGCTCCGAAAGTTGAATTCAAAGCTCTCCCACCTCATCTTAGGTATGAATTCTTAGGAAATGGTGACACTTTGCCGGTAATCATTGCATCAGACCTGGATGAACAACAGGTTCAGAGTTTGGTGAAGGTACTCAAAAGGTTCAAAATAGCTATTGGGTGGACCATTGCGGACACTATTGGGATCCCTCCTGGTATTTGCTCTCATAAAATCCAACTCATGCCTGATCATAAGCCGAGTATTGAGCACCAGAGACGCTTGAATCCTCCTATGCAAGAGGTTGTGAAGAAGGAAATCATCAAGTGGTTGGATACCGGAGTAATCTATCCAATCGCCGATAGTAGTTTGGTATGCCCAGTTCAGTGTGTACCTAAGAAAGGGGGAATGACTATGGTCCCCAACGAAAATAATGAACTTGTTCCAATGAGACCGGTTAGTGGATGGAGGGTGTGTATGGATTACCGTAAACTGAACTCATGGAGTGAAAAAGACCATTTTTCTATGCCCTTCATGGATCAGATGTTGGATAGACTTGCCGGAAAAGGGTGGTATTGTTTTCTTGATGGGTATTCGGGGTATAATCAGATTTCTATTGCACCAGAAGATCAAGAGAAAACCACTTTCACTTGTCCATATGAGACTTTTGAGTTCAGAAGAATGCCGTTTGGGTTGTGCAATGCACCCGCAACCTTTCAGAGATGTATGATGTCAATATTTTCTGACATGGTGGAGGATACTATAGAAGTTTTTATGGACGATTTTTTTGTGGTTGGTGATTCATTCGAGCGGTGTTTGACCAATTTATCTGAGGTTCTTAAGAGATGTGAAGACTGCAATTTGGTACTAAATTGGGAAAAGTGTCATTTCATGGTGAAAGAGGGTATTGTGTTGGGTCATCACATTTCAGAAAAGGGCATAGAGGTTGATCGAGCTAAAGTTGAGGTAATAGAGAGACTTCCCCCGCCGATCTCTGTGAAAAGTGTGAGAAGCTTTCTTGGGCATGCAGGTTTTTACCGGAGTTTCATCAAAGACTTTTCAAAGATTGCACACCCATTGTGCAAATTGCTGGAGAAAGAATGTAAATTTTATTTTGATGAATCATGTCTTAAAGCATTCGGTGAGCTAAAAGAAAAGTTAGTGTCTACGCCTATCATTATTTCTCCGGATTGGAACAGTCAATTTGAGGTAATGTGCGATGCTAGTGGGGTGGCTCTTTGTGTAGTATTGGGACAGAGAAGAAACAAAATCCTTCACCCAATTTACTATGCTAGTAAAGCCCTAAATGAAGACCAGAAGAACTACACAGTGACTGAGCAAGAACTCTTTGCAGTAGTCTTGCTTTTGAGAAATTTCGCTCCTATTTGCTAGGTACTAGAGTTATAGTGCATACTGACCATTCAGCATTGAGATATTTGATGGCGAAGAAGGATACAAAACCTAGGCTGATTCGTTGGGTATTACAGCTGCAAGAATTTGACTTTGAAGTGCTGGATAGAAAAGGGACAGAAAATCAAGTTGCTGATCATTTGTCTAGTCTAGAGGATGAAGCTATGAGAGAGTTAGGGGATAAGACTGACATTGATGATACTTTCCCCGATGAACATTCATTGGCTGCTTCACAAGACTTGATTCCATGGTTCGCAGATTTTGCGAACTATCTGGCTAGTGATATTGTTCCATCAGACTTGTCCTATCATCAAAGGAAAAAGTTCATGTACGATGTGAAGAAGTTCTTTTGGGATGAACCATACTTGTATAGGAGTTGTGCCGACGGGCTTATTCGGCGTTGTGTGCCAGAATGTGAAATGTTGAGTGAGTTGGAGGCATGCCATTCTTCACCTGTTGGCGGACATCATAGTGGTATCCGAACCGCTCATAAGATATTACAATGTGGTTACTATTGGCCAACTCTTCATCAAGATGCTCATAGGTTTGCTAAAGCATGTGACAGATGCCAACGAGATGGCGGTATTTCAAGAAAGTAAGAGCTCCCTCTAAACCCCATTCTTGTGATTGAGTTATTTGATGTTTGGGGTATTGACTTTATGGTCCTTTTCTCGAGTTCTCATGGGATGAAGTAGATTCTAGTACAGTTGATGATGTATCTAAATGTGTCGAAGCCATAGCCCTCGCAACCAATGAAGGGAAGAGTGTCACTGCATTCTTGAAAAAGAATATATTCTCTCGTTTTGGCACCCCAAGGGCCATTATTAGTGATGGGGGTCCCAATTCTACAACAGATTGTTCAAGGGGTTATTGGAGAAATACGGGGTTCGCCATAATGTGGCCACTCCTTACCACCCTCAAACTAGTGGGCAAGTTGAAGTATCGAATCGGGAGATCAAACAGATATTGTCCAAAACAGTGAATGCTAGTAGAACGGATTGGTCAAGGAGGTTTGATGATGCTCTTTGGGCCTACCGGACAGCATATAAGACTCCTATAGGTATGTCTCCATACCAACTTGTATATGGGAAAACTTGTCATCTTCCGGTTGAGTTAGAACATAAAGCCATCTGGGCTATGAAGAAGTTAAAAATGGATTGGAGCGAAGCTGCAGAGCAACGGTTAAATGGGTTGAATAAAGTTGATGAATTTCGCTTGAAAGCCTATGAAAGCTCAGCCCTATACAAAGAAAAGATGAAGAAGTATCATGACAACAAAATTGAAAAACGAGAGTTTATGGTCGGGGATTTGGTGCTTTTATTCAATTCTAGATTGCGCTTGTTTCCAGGCAAACTCAAGTCCAAATGGACTGGTCCCTACATGGTTACCCAACTATTCCCTCATAGAGCAGTTGAGTTGGAAACTAAGGAGGGTGTGCGGTTCAAGGTGAATGGACAGCGCATAAAAATCTATCTCGGGCATGCTGAATCGGCGAATGAAGTGATCGAGGCATACCATCTTGATGAAGTCTGAGTAATCAAGTGGCCCCAGTCGTGCCGTGACATTAAATAAGGAGCTTGTTGGGAGGCAACCCAATTCTTGTCGTTTTTTAGTAAGGATAGCATTTTTCTACTAATGGGTTTTTAAATTCGCAGGCACATCACCAGGAAATTCTGCAGAAAACTACTCCACAGCAGCCACTAACGGATACATCGATGGACCGTTGCGCATGCGACGGACCGTCGTATGCATCCGTCGTCCAGGTACGTTTTTCTGCTGGATCCACTTGCTAAGTTTCCCATAGGGTCAAATAGTTAAAGAACTAGGAGGTTGTTATAAGAAACCCTCATCATGATAATCAACATTTGAGTTTCCACCTCATCAGAACATCGGGTGAACCTACTTCTTTTTGGGAAGGGACACCACATTTGGTAAACCTATCTTCCTTTTGGAAGGTACATGACATATGGTGAACCTACCTTCCTTTTGCGAAGGTGCAACACAATTCATTTTTAAGAAGGGGAACCACATTTGGTGAACCTACATTTCTTTTGGGAAGGTACACCACTCATTTCAAATTTCACTCGGTGATAAGCTAAATTTCCCTTTTTGAAAATCCTTTAAGTATTTATTAAATATTAGAGTATAATATAGGCATTAGGAGATTAACTCATTATATACATATACATATCTCATAGGTTAATGATGAGAATGTCCTTTAATCAAAATCTACAATGTGAGAACATCCTTTAACATAATCATAATATAGGCTAGTATAGAGTACAATTAATGAAACCATCCAAAAGTCTCTCATTCACTATATTATTATTAATATGTTTCACTCATATATGAAACCTTTTTATATAAACACATTTATACAACAGATGATCATACTTCATTAGTCATATACTTTACATGCATAGTAATAAATAGTTGTGCATATGAGAATCATCATTTTCGTTGAAACAATGAACATGTACTTATAGTTAAGCATACTATGTGTGTGTACATATTGGTAATCGATATCAAATAAGAGCAACCACCTAGCTATTGAGGAAATCACCGTCCAAAGGATCACAACACGTATGAAATATCCCTCTAGTCATGAACAAATCACATATAGAGCATTAGAGACTATAAACCATACACCCACATTACATCATAGAAGACCAAAAAAATATTTAACATTTGAATGGAAGACTTCAAACATGCATAATATGACACATTCATATAGGGTTACGTAGGTAGGAATCATTTTTCAATGTAGGCCATAACTCACCATAACATCATCATTCACATTATACTTCATATTATCAATACACCTAGACCATTATACTACTATTAAAGACTACACAAAACCTTCTTAGTCATGATAATCATCATATCAATTAACTATACTTTTATTGCCCTTAAAGCCGTGATCACCACATGTATATATATAAAAGAATGTAAACACCACCACCAAATGTTGATAAAACCATACTATGTCAATTCCAATACTATAGAGTAGAACTTAAATCAACTACCGATTCTCCAAGGCATGATCATCATAGATCAGTTCTCAAAAATTCATAATTGATTGATATAGATAGCAATAGTATTAAACAATACATCACAATCTAATCACAATCAATTAACATATATTTAAGATCACAATACCAACTTTATAGGCTAAATTAAGAGATTAGGGAGATAATGGGTTCTTCAAGGAATTACATTTGATGTTATATTAGAAACATTGTTTAAACATTGATTCATCATTATAGTGATTTTTAAAACCATTTGAAAGTGAACCCATGTTTAGATTAAAAGTTTGAAATTTTATCTTAGAATTAAAATTGAAAATCTTTTATAGAACTCCTTATATTAAAGGTTATCATAGGATAAAGGTTTACCATACCTTAATACAATAAAAGCCCACGAAATTTGGAGAATAAAGCACTTGGAATCCATACCCTAGCTTTATCTTTTACTTGGTCTTCAATGAAGTTCTAGAGAGAGATTTATTTTAAAGTGAAAGGTTTGATTTGAAGAATGAATTGTAAATTAGGGTTTCATGTTTTTAACTAACTCAAACTACCCCAAAATAGCTAAAATAATAGTCCATCCTTATTGGATGTGGGGTGAACCCAATTCACCCCTTGGTTGGCCATGTCTTAAAAAAAGTTGCAAGATCAAATGACGGCCCCATGTCTGACGACCCACATGTATACCCTAGGAGTTATGGTATTCTTAGGTCATGGAACGTCGTACTTTACCTCTCAAAGGTCTTGTACCAGTCCTTAACATCATCCATACCATACGTGTATGAAAAGTTGTGCGGAATTAAAAAAAGTTCACATGAAAACATCTTAAAATATCTTTCAAAATAAAATCATAGAAAACTCTAAGTCCCAATATATGCCATCCTCATACTTGAAGAAATACTTGGGACACGGACCATACAATATGAATATAGAAACAATTAGTCTATTAAAATACTTCAAAATAAGAAATCAAAAGACATATATGTTCTCAAGTCAAATGAGGACATACTTCAAACTTGCTTGAAATATCCTATAATTGAATCTTTGCTCCCATAATTCCTTTAAACTATGAATCACTTTAGACATAGATAAAAGAATGGAATCAGTACAAACACTTATACTACGTATATCATAATGAATAAAATCATGAAAATAGACATTTATGGGAAAATGCTCATTTTTATTTAAAGATCATTATATAAGCATAAGAACAACATTTAATACATTAGAAACATATAATACATCACATAAGCATTATATAAAACATGAATAAATATTATAGTGAACCAAGTCACTTATAGTGAACTAAGCCAGTGTTACATTGAACTAAGCTCAACTTCATAGTGAACCCATTTAGCATGCAACCCTCTCACTAAAAATTACCTAAGACTCACTTAAGTAAGACAATGAGAGAACACTCATACACCCTCTCTGGTCACACCTAATGATTGTAAGACAACCTATAATGAGATAAATACACTTACAATACACCAAAAAAATAAACATGAAATCCTCCTACCAAAGGTTATTGTAAGGTTCACTTGAGTAAGTTGTGAAGTGATTGGCCATACATCCATTCACACACACTTAAGAGATCCTTTCGAGTACCTAGATAAGATCATTCTCACTTTATACAATAACAGACATATAAAATGATATTCTCCTCCCAAAGGTTATAGACTTACTTATGTAACTCAAGAGGAGAACGCCCATATTGACCTCTCCAAGATTGCCTAAATAATCCTTAAAGTACCTAATTTTTTATCATGTTTAATGTATCAACAAACTTTCTTATCTAGACTCTTCTTAAGACTTCCCTAGGTAAGATATGAAGTGGATATTTGTATGCCCTCTTTACACGCACCTTAACCAGAAAACCTTTAACAACTCAAGACAAGAATTTTACTTACTCATTCACATCCTTTCCAACTTAAGTCATTATATTCATTAGTTAATTTAAGAGACATTTGTCATATAAGGACATTCAAGTAAAGGTCTTGGAGATGACCTAGGGACTCACTCACTAACATATTCAAAGCCTATTGTACAATGTCTAAATAACATCGCATACCACCAGCTAAACTTCATAGAACTTCTCCAACACTAGTGGGCTTCCCATAATATGAGAATAGGCAATAACCGACATAGAACTTAGTAGCAAGGCATTGAATCGGAGTTATAGCCTACTTCAATGGAGGTTTTTCTACTTTCCAATGGTAGAAGTTGGACACATCCCATGTATCCACATGCTTAAGGAATATGAAGGGTTTTTGTGTACTCTAGTGTTATGCCTAACTAGAGATACTCACCATACAATACTTACTCGGTGCTAGAGTTTGTTCTCATAGAATATTACAATGAAGGAGTTCATGAATAGGTTCCATATCTAGTTGATAACCAAATTATATTCACCTTTCCAAAGACGTCCCATAGGGTTTGCTTACAATGGTAAAGAGGATAGCTCAATGATTTTCATAACAAAGACTTCATCCCGTTCCAGCCAATCAACTTTAAGTCCACTGTTCACAAAAGAAGGATACCATTATGACTTTAAACTTCAAGAATATCATAACCTTACAACTAAGTTGAAAGTTCCACATAAAAGACATTCTTAGTAATGTTCAAGGTCACATATCATTCATAGGTACAAGGTTAAGAGGCTTTAGTATCCTAATTAAATAAGTCATATTATCATTATACATGTATCATGTAAGGGACTTAGGTTTACCGAAATGACACTTCAATGCTTCGCCTTATCACATAGAGCATATCATTCAAGTAGCACATAAGAAAAACCAAGTAAATTTTAGGTCACTCTATATACTACTATTAATTCATGAACATAACCATCACAAGACTCATATATCCAATTAAGAAGAATCGTGCCTCAACTCTCAAACTACACACATATTGACATATTCATAGTCTAGCATGATCACCTAATGTCAATTGCCGAACACATACTTTCACCTTAATCACAAATATATGACTACAATTATACTTCATATAAATAAACTACAAAAACCATTATAATATATCAAGTAGTGTTGACAAGGCCATGATTATGAAAATACATAATGTAACGCCGACGAGGCCACATCATGGAAAAGTAAAGCACATAGCACCGCCACCATAAGTGGACCATAGAAATCACAATATAATTCAATACCCACATTACATAAAATGAAGATAATTAGGTAAGACTACAACCAATGCATTTTCACCACTTCAATCCATAGCTAAATCATCTAATACAATACCTATAGACCCTTACCCATGACCATGATCGTACATTCAATAGAAAGGTAACAATACTAAATGAATCTAAATCAATTTCATATATATTTATTAATAGATACATCCTATACATCAATCCAATACAATTCGTGCATCATCAAATATCCCAAAGGAAACTACAATACAATTCATAAGCATTAAGACATAATCAAGTCACTCACAAAGTATTCAAACCTAGGGTTCATATATCAATTAGGTTAAAATAATATAATTAAAATCAATTCAACCAATATATAATGATTAAAAATGTTTTATGCAAGAACCCATGGATAGATATCAAAATTGGACAAGTACATCTTCGAAAACATTTCAAATCACTTTGAAGTTTGGCTGAAGAAAAGAGTTTCAAGGATGAAGAACCATAACTTAATTGATAATCGACCATGAATTTTATTAGGAATTTATGAAGAATCACAAACCAATCTTCAATCGAAACTCCATCTTGAGTTTTAGCTATAATGGGGTTTTTTTTTGATTTTCTTAGAGAATTTGTGTTTTTATTTGGAATAATGAACTAACCTAGGTGTTTAGGAGTTATTAAACCTGTTAAAATACCTAAAATACCCTTTATAAACCTCCCTAAAAATTATTTGGACGTGGTATGAATTTACAAATCCACCCCTTCACTTATAAGAGAAATGAGAAGGTTGCAACATTTATCGACGCCTGCCTACCGACGGAGCCTCAGCCAGACAATGGACCATTTAAATGGCCGTCATTTCGTTCTAATAATGTATTGTGGGAGATTATTCTCCCTAGAATAAGTCTTTACCTCTATCTACTGGGTGTAAACCAATCTACTGGCCTTCGAGTGCCTCAGTCGTTTTGTGTTGGTCTAGGAAACCTTTGGCTCTTGTGAATGGTCCTTCCTCAAGGACCCTTGATTGGTCCTTGGATATTTTTCTAGACGTTTCAAACCGAATATTCTCCTATATTACTAAAGGAACTCTCATATTAATTTCATCCAATAAAAACATATAAAATTCGATGAAACATACAAAGACACACAAGGTCATTTCAAGCAAAACCGATAAAACATCATGGATGTTCTTGAACGTTTGACCTAAAAACTTCATGAAACTTAATGCACTTTATATACAAATTTTTTTTAACTCATATAGGAACGACACAAGATCATGACTCACACACGTAAGCACATAAAGACACATAAGATATATAGGTGACTAGTCTTTGAACATCTTGGTCGTCCTTTGACATTTGACTTCCAATTCACCTAAATCTTAAGATACTACCTCATTACCACATCATAAACTAATTTAGGACCTTATATATTCATAACAAATATTTTAGACTCTAGTTTCACCTATGTAGTTTTAGAGTTATTACACCATCCACAGACCGTGGATGGGTTGATGAGGCCGTACTTTAAGTTTTTGTTTGTGATAGAGGTCGCTTATTTGGGGGCTAAACGCCCATGAGTAAGTGTGCATCTGTGCCCCCATTTGACGGGGTGTCAATAAGTCTAGTGGGCATCGACCAAGGTCATGTTTTGACACTGTTTTGGTAGCCTTTCACCAATCTTAGAGTCCTTCTCAAGGACTCTCAGGGTCGTCCTATACAAGACCATCTACATATTAGGGTACCCCCCTATCATTTGACTCCAAACAACACTTGAAAATGATTCAAGCTTACAAACGCACACTAGAATACAAACGACTAGTTTCAGGACGTCTTGGTCGTCCTTTGACGTTAGACCTCAAACCTCATCAAACCAACCATAACAAGTTTTTACACACCTTATAAAAAAAGTTATAAATTCTTATTGAACATTTGAGGCTCTAGATTATTTTAGTTCATTTTGAGGGTCCTAACACCAAGGGTTCTCTAAGGGCCAAAAATGATCCTTGAGTGCTAATTACGTCTAGGTTGTAGGGTCTAGGCCTGAAGAACTTGTTATTAGAGCACATAGTTTATGAGTCTTAAGGTATCATCAAGCTGAGTCTTTAGACTCCTAGTATGCGATGTGAATAACATCACATCTATAGCAAAGAGTCTAAAACAGTTAGGAAATATATCACTTCTTTATACTCATTTTGTGTGATAGAGTTTAACTCTACAAATGTTTCTTTCAAATTCGTGATTTCCTTATCTTTTAAAATAATGTCTCTATGAAGACGTATTTAAGGTTATTTTTGTTGGAGTAATGTTGATCCTTGGGATCAAGGGGCCCTATTGTACCAGGACTGCAACCTTGAGGAGAAGTACGTTACATTGCTATCGGGATGTTGAGTCAAGTTCTATCCAACCAAGCTGGTAACAAAAGAGGGTATTGCTAGGATGTGAATGATATATCTAGGATATATGAGTGTATTAGGATGAATCTTCAAAATTGTATTAGTTCAAGTGTTACAAATGATTCGAAAAACTCTGTGGAAGAGTTTTATAAAGTATTTGAGGTGATGGATGTTGCAGATGTTGAGTTTGTGGAACTAGTCCCATACTAACTCAATGGTGTTTCTACGATTTGGTACAACCACTGGAAGACGAGCATAGATAAAGGGACACTAATTGTGAGCTATACTACGCTCAAAATGTCGGGCGGTTATTTCCTTGTGAGCCAAGAGAGGCAAAGGTAAGAGAATTTCTCAATATTAAGGAGGAATACTCGAGTGAACATGGGTGAAACCTTAAGTCCCGTCAATTTTTTATTATCGTCCGGAGATGGTTATTGATATAAAGTGCATGATGACATTGTTTGTGAATGGCATATCTCGTTTCCCAAGAGAAGAGGGTAAAGCTGTTGTGTTTATAAGGGACATGGACATAACAAGAGTAATGGATCTATGTGCAATTTGCTTATGAGGACAAGCTTGGAGATATTGTAGAGTTTTGAATAAAAAGGACTAAGAAAATAGGTAAAGAGTCTGGGCAGCGTAAGAGTAATGCCACTAAGTCATTTTTTCAACAAAAAGCCAAACGTACCTGATTCATCATCTGCTATTACACTTGATCCAACAAACAAACTTTGAGTTAAAAAACTAGAATTTACAAAACATCAAGGTTCGACCTAATTATTCACAATGTAGTAATTCACAAGGGGCCAGCTGGACTCATGCATGTTTTAAGTGTTGTAGAACAACTCAGTTGGGAATCGTGATGGCTCCAATAGTTCTTTCAAGTGTGTTCTGACATGTCAATTCCTTATATTATGCCATAAGAACAGATAGGGTAGTCGTAATGAGATCAATAAAGCCTAATCTTGGTTAAGGGCTCCACTACACAAAGATGCACGTAGAGGAGATACTTTAGGGACAGACAGACAAGCAAACCATCTGTATACTATCGCCAGTCTCCACAAGCAAGTTAATTCACATGATATCATCACTACAATGAGTAAAGTCTTTACTTTGATGAATATTCATTGTTTGATGCAGGTGTGAGTCTCTGTTTTGTGACTACGTATATCTTTATGAATTTTTATATTCTTCACGAGAAACATCTTGATCCCTCAATGTTTTCATACCTATTGGTGAGTTTACTCTAGCTGATTGAGTTTATCGTGATTTGATCATTTCTATCAATTACAAAATACCTGGCTTAGTTATTCAAGTTTGATATGGTGAACTTTTATGTTATTCTAGGTATGGACTTGGTTGATGTTTTTTATGCCTCAGTTGATTACTGAACTCGAGTAGTTAAGTTCAACTTCCTAATTAGCCATTTATTGTGTTGATAAGTAGTTTAGTAGTTCCTTAAGGTAATACCATTTCATACCTTAAGGCAAGAAAGTTAGTTTTCAAAGAGTGGATATATCATTTAGTCCAAGTAAATGTCTTTAAAAGCTAGGCACCACTTATTTAGTCAGCTCCTATTGTGACTGAGTTTCTAGAGATCGTTCCAACTAAATATTCCAGAGTCCCTATTGACATAAAAATTGAGTTTATATTCTTCTTGACATTCTTTCTATTTTGATTCCTTGATATAAAATGGCTCCTAGTGAGTTGAAAGAGTTAAAAGAGCAATCAAAAAACTTTGTTGATAAAGGTTTTATTCGACCAAGTGTTACAGCTGCGGGCGATCTTATCTTTTTTGTTAAGAAGAAATATGGTTCTCTTAAATTTTGTATTGATTACCATCAGTAGAACAAAATTCCAATAAATAATAAGTATCCAAATTAGAGAATTGATGATCTTTTTTATCAATTTCTGGGTGCCACATTCTTTTATATGATAGACCTTACATTTGTATATCATTAGTTGAGAGAGAGAGAGTGATATTCCAAAGACATATTTCATGACCTATTATGGTAATTATGATTTTCTCATTTTATATGGTTTAAATAATGCTCATACAATGTTCATGGATCTTATGAACAATGTGTTGAAGTGTTATCTTGATATGTTTGTTATCGTTTTCATTAATGACTTCTTATTAATTAGAGCAATAAGGAGGATCTGCTACTCATCTTAGAGTAAATATCCAAACTCTAAAATATAGAGATTTGTATTTCAAATTTTCCAAGTGTGAGTTTTTGCTTGAGCAGTGGTGTTATGAGGTCACATTGTTTCTGGTGATGGGATACAAATTGACAGTCTAAATATTGAAGTACTGATGAACTGGCTTAAACCCACATCTCCAACTGATATTGGGAGTTCATAAGGATTGGTTATTTATTATAGAAGGTTTGTAGAGGTGTTTTCATCAAATTCATCCCCATTGAAATGGTTGACTCAGAAAACAACAAAGTTTTAATTGTCCAAAGATTGTGAGAAAAACTTTTAGGAATTGAAATCATAGGTGACTAATCCCTAGTCTTGACCTTAACAGAGAGTAGATAAGGTTTTGTTATATATTTTGTTGACTCTAGAGTGGGGCTAGGTTGTGTTGATGTCAAAAGGTAAGGTTATAGAATATGGCTCTACGGAACTTAAGATGAACGATATGAATTACCCAACACATGATCTCGAGTTTGCTGTAATTGTTTTTTCTCTCAAGATATGGAGACACTACCTCTATTGAACTCATATGGATGTTTTTACATACCACTAGGGTCTTTAGTGTCTTTCACTCCTAAAGAGCTTAATTTCTAATAAAAAATCATTGAAGATACTCAAGCATTATGACATGAGTATTCTCTATTACCTAGGTTAGGCTAATATTGTTGTTGATGCTTTGAGAAGATTGTGTATTTGTAGTGTTATCCAAGTTGAGGGCCAAAATGATTTGACCGAAGAAGTGTATATACTTGCATGATTGGGAATCTGGTTAATGAACTCAATTGAAGAAAGATTCGTGGTGATCAATGGGATGAATCATCAGTAGTGTCTTAAGTGAAAGAGAGACAAGATAAAGAATCTGTTTCTTGAATAGGAGGAAAATGTTCATGAGCAAAATGTGATAGATTTTGAACAAGGGGGACACGGTGTATTGAGGTATCAATGTAGATTTTTTTACCAAATGTGGATGAACTCTAATAGAGGATCGTGGAGGAATCTAGTAGCTCTAGTACTCTATCCGTCATAGTTCCACAAAGATGTATCATGAATTTATAGAAGTCTATAGGTGAAGTAGCATTAAGAGGTGTATTGCTGAGTTCATTGCTAAGTCCCAAAATTTACAATAAGCCAAGGTAGAGCACTGAAAGCCAGGTGGTGTGGCGTAGAATATACATTTTGTGGAATGTAAGTTGGAGATGATCAATATGGATTTTTTTATTTGCTATCCGCGGTCTCACATGCAACATGATTTTATATTGGGTGATTCTAGATCAAATGAATAAATAAGAACTTGTCTTACTGCTAAAGAAATTTAGGGCGACGAGATTTTTCTTTTATGAGATTCGAGATTAAAATATAGGACTCTTTTCAAATTTCCATAAGTGAAACACAAATTAAAGAACACTTTAACATTTATCTACACATTGTCAATCTCTAAGGTGAGGGTGCGATGGTAAATCTGACTACCAATTTAGTAGAATATTTTACCAAATTCTATATTCAATAGGTATTCACACTTCATGAAGTCCCGGTGTCCATAATTTTACATAGAGGTGCGCATTTTATCACACAATTCTAGAATAATTTTAAGAAATGTAATTGTCTAAAGGTTTTATAAATGTAATTGTCTAAAGGTTTTATAAAGATTTACTCAAAAAGTTATTAAAATATGATTTCAAGAAAAAGTCCCTTTTAAGTGCATGGTTTACATACTTAGTGCATTCTTCTACTAATCTCATTCTTCTCTACTTGATACACAATGTGTAGGTTATGGATGATTAAAGGATGTTTTAAATGGTGAGGAGCTTGTTATATAATTCCCAAGCTCAACGAAAGAAATCCTTAAGTTCAAGGATCTCTTACCTATGTTTACTGTAAAGTTTCACAAGTTGTATACTTATGTCTTATGTTTTAAGGGCCATTTTCATAATGTACTCTTTTGTTATTGAGTCTAAAATCATAAAGAGACTTAGATTCTAAGTTTGTATTATGATATCATATATATATATATATATATATATATATATATATATATATATATATATATATATATATATATATATATATATATATATATAGTAGCAATGTTCTAGCATATGACGTGCTAAGAAAGTTTTTATTTTTTTGCTAAATTTACTATGGCGATGCGATGAATGATACCTATGGTCTTTTATAAGACTTCCGAGAGGTCAAGTATGCCATGTTACTTCTAGGGGTGCTCTCTAGATGTGACAAATGTTGTATCAGAGCATCAGGTTTTTAAAAGTGGTTTAAGGTCCAAGAAGTCTTATATTGCCACGTCTAGTAGAGTCTTGTATCATTGGTGGTGAGTCGCAACACATCAAATGGTATGAGAGGCTATAGAACGATAGACTTTTCCTTCTTCATCATTCTCATATTTTACCATTGAACTTAACGCTATACGATCCCTCTTTTATGTTTTCTTGTCCGGTGGTCTTTCAGATGTGATTTCTTGTATGAGATTGTTCTCTATGCTTGAGGGAAAAAAGGTGAGTTTAAAGGCTAATCTTGGTTTTATGGTTGAATGAGTATGTGTGAAGGTGAATTTTGGCATGTTTATATAATATGATGCCAATTATGGATATATAAGAAACTTATGTGAAATAGCATGTTATATTGAGAAATGTATGTCATGATATGGTTAAAGCATGTTAGAGATTATTATGGTAAAAATGAGTTCTTTTGTAATGATGTGTTCCCATGGTTTTACATGATGGTGGCCTAATATTATGATTATAACTTTAAATGCTTAGTGACTACCTATGGAAGCATGCTACCCTAAGAATATGTTCTTAAAAGTTCTCAATGTTTCCCTTTGTATACATGTGATCCTTTATAAGTTGCCCAATAGGAATTGGAGTCCTTTGTATAGACTTGATCCTAGGAGTGATGAAATTATGCTTGTCTTGGTAAAGTTTTGTATTTTATATTTTCATGTTTTTCCCATCAATTTCCTAAATGTTGTATTTTTGGAATTTTGAAGCATGTTCATAGTAATGCTAGGCAGCAGCTTACTGTAAGATTTTCTGAGAAATCAACTAAATTGTTCTTTGATTAGAAGATGTTAAAATGTGTATAGAATTTATGCATATGAGCATTATAAAGAATATAAAAAATATATTTTCTATTTGGAATGAGAATGAGAATCTTATGGCATGATGAGTCGTAGATTTGTTTCTAACTTGATATTGCATTGTGAGTCCCTTGATGTTGTGGAATTAATGTGTCCCCAGAATTGAGGGTAGTATTCTTATTTTTGTAGGGTGATGATGTGGGTTTGATTGACCTAGAAGTTACCTTACTTTAATGTTGAAAGAAAAGAAAGAGTCCTTAAGTCTAAGTCTCCTCTATTCTTTTCTCCTAATGATGTATGACCTTTGTGTCCATTGTATTGTATGAAAACCTTATGTGGTTAAATAGTACAACCTAACTTGAAAGTTCGGGGACAATTTGCACAGGTGATAAGGTTTGGAATGCCTTTGAAGCCTTATGATAAGTTACTGTAACCTCTTTGTTAGTTGAAAGGCTAAGATCCTTTTCAAAAAAATTGGGTTAAGTTGCTCTTATTTGGGTTTAACCTAGTTGGGAATGGTGATGGAGTAGTACGGTTGTATATATTTTCTACCTTGTCCTACTACTTTACATGGACTTGAAAGTAATGAATTTTTTAGTAAGTTTGTTCATGATATAAGTCTTGTCTTAGATATGAATTGCATGACCTTCACATGTTTGGTATGTCTTGCTTGACACTATCTTAAAGGTATTGTAATGGTTCGAAAGTGCATGAAAGAATTTCTTTTGTTTAAAATCCATTTTTTCTCATGTTTATTTGAATCTTGATATGCTAGTTTTGTATTAAAGTTCATGAGATAATATAAGAAACATGGTTGTAATCACTTGTGAGGTGAAATGTTTAGCCTTCTAATGGAAAGTTGAGTCTCTTTAAAATGAAAGTGTAGTCTCTCTTAAAAACTATGTGACTTTTCTGATTTGAAAAACATTGCAGAAATGTGAAAGAATGTTTAGCTAAGTGTTCACGTGTGTACCTATGATTTGTGTTATTTTCTCAAATGATGCTTACTGTGAAACCTATTGTTATGTTAGAAATTGACTTCACTAGGAAGGAACATGAGCATGCCTTGGTTTATAATGATGCTTGTTTTTCTTCAATTGATGGTAGACCAAGGGTAGTTAAATTCTAATTTCCCAATGAACCCATTCTAGAATGGAAGGGGGTAAACCCAATCCCTAGAGGTCAAATCATTTCATGTCTAAAAGTTTGTAAGATGATTTCTAAAGAATGTCTCCATCACACCGTGAGGGTCAAAGACCTTGGGTCTGAAGCCCATCCTTTGGATTTGGTCCCCGTAGTGAAGGAATTCCTAGAAGTCTTCCCCACTAATCTGCTTGAAATTCCTCTGGAACGGGAAATAGATTTTGGCATAGATTTGATGTCGGATACTCAACCCATATCAGTTCTGCTTTACTGGATGGATCCGGCCGAGTGGAAAGAATGGAAGGCTCAACTCAAGTATTGCTAGATAAAGGTATTATACAACCAAGCATATCTTCATGGAACACTCTGCAATTATTTAAAATGTGTAATTACCACCGACAATTTAACAAGGTGAATAATATCATTATCCTAGGGTTGATGATTTGTTTTATCAACTCAAAGGGTGCGAGTTACTTATCAAAAATTGATTTAAGGTCTGGGTATCACTAGCTTAGATTTAGAAGAGTTGACATTCCTAAAATGGATTTCCAAATGAGAAATGGTCATTATGAGTTCAAAGTAATGTCTTTTGGTCTAACTAACTCCCCGACCGCTTTCATGGACCTTAGAAATATGGTGTTCTCGAATTATCTTGATTCATTTTTAATAGTCTTTATTGATAATATAGTGGTATATTCTATGAGTGAGGATGAACACTTTGGTCAGTTGAGGTAGTATTGCATGTCCTCACGGAACATCAACTCTTTGCTAAATATAGTAAGTGTGAATTTCGATTGAGATCGTTTGCTTTTGCTGGTCACATTGTTTCAAGTGAGGGTCTAGAGATCGATTCGAAGAAAACAGAGGCGGTTCAGAATTGTCCTAGACTGTTGACTCCCACTATTATTCAAAGTTTCTTGGGTTGAGCCAAGTGTTATACGAGATATTTTGATGGGTTTGCATCTATCTCTTCTCCATTAATTACCTTAACTCAAAAGAAAATTAATGTTAAGTGGTTGAAAGCTTTTGAAAAATGTTTCCAAATGTTGAAAGATACGCTTACCTCCGATATGATTTCAACTTTACTGGGGTACCGAAGGTTTCGTTGTGTATTGTGACTCTTGTCGAATAATTTTGGGTTATGTTATCATGCAACATGGTAAGGTAATAGAATATGCCTCTTGACAAATCAAGGTGCATGAGAAGTACTATCCAACTCATGATCTTGATTAGCTGCCTAGTGTTTGCTTTGAATATATGGAGACACTATCTATATGAGGTGCATGTGGATATGTTCACAGACCATAAGAGTCTTCAATATGTGTTCACTCAAAAACAGTTAAATATCCGACAAAGAAGGTGGTTATATGTCTTTAAAGACTATTATTTGAGTGTCCTTTTCCACCTCGGGAAAGCCAATGTAGTGGCAGATGCTTTAATTCAAATGTCAATGGGTAGTGTGGCCCATGTTCCCGTTGGTAAGAAAGAGTTAGGAAAAGAGGTGCATAAATTGTCCCAGTTGGGTGTTCTGTTATAAGATTCTCCAAAAGAAGGTCTCATGGTTCATTATAACTCTGAGTCTTCTTTAGTGGTTGAGGTGAAGTCTAACCAACATCTTAATCCTCTATTGATTGAGTTGAAGGAATCGGTTCTTAGTAAGTTCAGTGAGTCTTTATTCTAAGGTGGTAACTGTGTACTTAGGTACCAACGAAGGTTGTGTGTGCCGAATGTGGATGACGAAAGAATACAAATGATGGAACAGGCTCATGGTTCTTGAAATTCCATACATCCAGGTTCCTCCAAAATGTATCATGATCTACAAGAGGTCTATTGGTTGAACGGTTTGAAGAAGGATATAGATGAGTTTGTGGCCAAATATCCTAATTATCATCAAGTCAAGGCTGAAAATGAAAGACCGGGAGGATTTACTCAAGAGATATCTATCCCCACTTGGAAATGGGAAGATATCAGTATGGATTTCATTGTGGGTTTGCCTCGTACATGAAGGAAAAATGATTCGATATTGGTTATTGTTGATAGGTTGACAAAATCTACCCATTTTATCCCTTAAAGCTAATTATTTGGCGGAGGAATATGTTAAGTTGTATCTTAATGATATTGTGAGTATGCATGGGGTTCCTTTTCTATCATCTCGGATAGGGGTCCTCAATTCTCTTCTAGATTTTGGAAGGCATTCCAAAGTTGGCGAGGTACCAAGGTTAAACATAGTACCATTTTTTATATACAAATGGAAGGTTTGGAAGAACGATTCTTCCAAACCTTAGAAGATATGTCGAGTGCATGTGTCATTGACTTCAAGGGTGATTGGGATGACCATCTACCACGCCTATAATAATAGCTACTCATTCAAGTGTCTCCATAGAACCCTTTGAGGCCCTTTATGTGAGGAGATGTATATCTCATATTAGGTAGCTTGAGGTTAGTGATTTTGCTCTAATAGGTACCAAAGCAATCTACGAGGCTGTGGAGAAAGTCTGTCTCAGAAGGGATAGAATGGAGATGACCTAAAGTCGACAAATATCATATAACGACAATAGAAAAAGCGACCTTTTTTATGGTAGGTTACTTATTCATTTTGAAAATATAACCCATCAAAGAGGTGATGAGGTTTGGCAAAAATGTAAAACTTAGTACCAAGTATGTGAGGCCATATAAGGTTGTGAAACATATTGGAAGTGTTGCCTATGAGTTTAAATTACGATGCTTACCTTTCCTGTGAAGAATCTTAGATGATATCTTAGACAGGAAACTGAAAAAGTTGAGTAAAAAAGAGGTAGCTTTCGTAAAGGTTCTTTGGAAGAACCAACAATTGGACAATGCTATTTGGGAGGTCGAGGCCGACATGAAGTCCCTATATCCTTATCATTTTCCTTCCTCTTCTAGTCAAGGTTGAGGTTAGTGATATCTCCTATTTTTTTTATTATGAAGGGTCAAGTGTTTGTTTGGAACCTGTATGATATCTCTCATTTATGCATGATTTTTTTAGAAAAATCCATGTTTCATATGTGTCTTGAATTGAATATTCTTCATACTTGATTCGTGTTTGGTATGATGAGTTATGTGATATTTCTTATGAAATTTCTCAAGTGTAATGTTATGAGATTATGTGTTGCTTCTTGTTGAATATATTGATCCATATAGGTAGGAAAAGAATATGCCTCCTTGAAAAATGTGAAATTGTGGAAAGTGTGTTTAATTGTAGTTGGCATGATTTCTATCTCATAATGGTGTTTTGTTGTGATCAGAAGGGAGTGAATGTTTTCTTCTTTGTTAGTAATTTATCCTTATGTCTGATAGGTTTGTTAGGCTACTACTCTTGAGTCATAGTTTCCAAAAAAAAAAGATGTTTAAGTGTCATTTGATGAAAAATGTTCCCCAAGGAGAGGATATTGTTATACCTCAGAAATCCAAGGACCAAGGCTAGAATCTCACCTAGTGTCTCATGTGTAGAAATAGTGTTTCCTGGCCTAAGCTGAGGTAATTAACTTTATGATGAAGTATTAAATCCTAAACGTCAAGAAACGACCATGACGTCCGGAGACGAATAGAAGTGATCTAGTGTCCCTTTAGGTTTTGTAAGGGTGTGAAGATGAGTATGAAGGTCAAACTTTGTGAAAAGTCATAAGGTACATCTTAGTGTGTGTTTAGGATAATAACATATGCGTACAACTCCCCAAGGACTACCCAAAGGTTCCTTGAGGAAGACCCAAACATTGACCCTTATAGCTAGCAAAACCAACTTGGAACCACGAGTGGGAACAACGAGCCGTCAGTTACTCGCGCCCCATCGATGATGCTCTTGATCCATCACTTAGGGCCCATTCGGCCGTAGATTTCCCAAATGATATTTTAAGAAAAATATGGCAAATAATGTTTATCCATACAATGTCATTATTTAGAAAATATTTTTGGCAAGTACCTAAATTCTCAAATACTTGTTTTTTCTAGTATTTGGGTGACATCTCATTATTTGGGATCTTTTGAAAATTAAAATTTTACCCAAATTTTTATCTTTTACAAAAGTACTCTCTATAATAGTTGTTTGCGTTGTATTAGATAATTTTTTACGTGAACACTAAAATTGTGATGAAATACTAAGTGAATATTAAATAATGATATAATTGTTCATGAAAATGATGAAAAAATAGCTCAAGGTAACAAAGTCATGTGTTTTGTCTATGTCACGATGTATGGAATGATGCTTGTTGCACTCAATCCAAATTTACCACATTGATCTAGTGTCATGGACTTATTTGTTATTGTTTATTTTTTATTATTGTAACAAACATCCAATTGACTTGTAATACAAACTTATACTTAGTTTGGATAGTTTTTAAAACATACGAGTGTAAATTTTATTATGTAAAAAGGTGAAATATATTTCCCAAATCCTATGGCCAAACAGATGGTGAAATTTTACCCAAATTTTCAGTCAAATAATATTTGCCAAGAATATTTGAAAATTAATGACCAAACGCTAGCTTAGAATCCTCCCCCTTGTTCCTCAAAAAGAGACTCTATATCCTAAACCACGTTGACCAGGACGGTTCATGGTATGATCGACAGGGTCTCCTCGATTGACCCTAACTTTACTGCCTCCACACGATTTAAGTGGGGTGGTTGGGTAATTACTTAATTAATTAACTAATGCTTAGGTATGGTTATAATTATTTAGTTTAGGGTTATTTTAAGTATCATAAGTCATTAAACTAACCTAACACCTCATCAATCTCAAGGCCCATAAAGCTCTCATATCTCTGTTGTTTCTCTCATTACCCCAAAGACCCCCATTGTAGAGGACCAAACTTTAACTATGGTTTCAAGATCAAGAATTTACCTCACAAACATTAAAGTATTTTAAAGGTATGTAGGTTATTCACTCTTGGGACTCCTTTCCCCAAGAGGTTCTTCGAATTTTGGATTTTAATGTTTTTGAAAAGCCTAGTTTTCATCAAATTTTGTGGGTCTTCTTTCTAACTTGATTTGTTTAGTCTTAATCCGATTATTAGTGATGATTTATGTGTGTTTATGGGTGGATTGATGCATCACTTTAGGCTTTGACCTGATCCCCTATAAACATCCATGAATACCCTTCTCCTCCTAAGCCGAACTTGTGAACTAGCTTGATCACGATTAAGAGAGATATAATTGAACGTGTTCTTGCATAATTTGCTATTATCTGATGCTGATGATTGAATTTTTAGGTAAATATCAAGGAATTGGGGGTGAGTTCTTTGAAGAGGTTTTTGGAAGGCATTGGTAATACTTTCAAGGTTATGAATACTTTATTGTATTAGAGGTGGTCTATTCTTAATAAAGTTGCTCAACTAAAGTACGAATAATGATGGTTATGAATGTCTGATTTGGTTATGAACATGATGGATGTGAGTTGATTAATAGGTGTATTATTATTGAAGGATTAGAGTTGAAGCTCATGTGCATCTTATTACGATGTTATGATGTAATGTTCTCACATAATGCTGAACTGTGATGAAAGGACTTTCTCATCTTAGACCCTTGAAGCTATGATCATGTTATATAATGGTCTAGACTCCTAATACCTATGTTATAAACTAATGCTAGGAAAGAGATAAAGATACTTCAAAAGGAAATTTATCTTAGCACGAGTGAACTTGACAATGAGAAGTGTCCCTTTCAAATAAGAAGGTAGGTTCACCAAACGTCTCATGAGGTGGAAACTACAATGCAAATTAGCATAAAGAGAGTTTGTAATAACAATCTCCAAGTTCCTTAACAATGTTCACCCATAGGAAACCCAACGAGTGGATCCATGTAGATACTATTAATATGTATACGTCGCAAGTAGGATTCCCTCATTTCGGTGTGAGAGGTTTACACCAGATTCCATGTTTAGATCACATTGTCTAATGTTATGACAAGGCTTCCCGAAAGTAAAATGAATCAATGAAATTAATATATGAACTCTAACTAGGCTTACTTAGAAGATGTACTTAGTGAAGGTAAGAGTATGGGAATTTACCTATACATGTCACAAGTGAACCTTGAGGGGAGTCCTAGGGTTGTTTCTTTATCTACATATGATATGAATGAAATGTATAATGTTGATTCTATATAATGTTGGTTTCACTTGATATGCATAATGTTGGTCTAAATTACTATATATGAGGTTGACTACACTTGTTATGATGTTATATGATGTAAAGGAAATGATTATGGTATCTTTTCTAGTTTACTTAGTTTATATGGGGCTAAGGGGCTTCACATATACATTGAACTAGTTGACTTGAATTGGGATTATGAGTAGGGTCTTTTTATATATTGATGAAATATTTTTTATGGATTTATGATAATGTTACTCTTGAATGTGTAATTTGAAGTTGCCTTATTGTTGTTATGTTATGGACTTGTATATGTTCTTGGAATGTGCATGAAAGCTTTTAAAGTAAACTTGGCATTCTTATAAAAAAAATCCCTTTTTACATATTTTCAACAATTTACTTGCATATTTTTCCATACTTAGTACATGTGGTTTGTACTAACCCATACTCTCTTCTATTTTCTACACAACGTGTAGGTTCGGACCCTTGAAGATATTCCAGTCCTTTCTTGAAGCACTTGGATCGATAACCCCAAGTTGGTGAGTCCTCAATTCCAAGGATGAAGAAGAATAACTCAAGTTTCACATTTCCTATTTCAAAGACTTTGTTGTAATTTTTATATGAGACTTATTGTAATGATGTAAGGTCTATGTCCCAAATATTTTAGTCTTATGGTAGATGGTCATGTGAGACAATTGTAGTCTATTTTCGATATATGAGAAGTCTAAGTGACTTTCCAGATTTTTATTCTATCAATGATGTGATTATGTATGCCAAGGGAATGTCTAAGGCCTCTTAGAGGACAAAGATGTCGGTTACGACTAGGGGGTTCTCCTCGGTCGTGATATTAAACCAACCAAAAAGAGAGCTACATTTCCTTCCATAAAGGGCCTTAGAGGGTGCCATGGTGATACTTGAATGATAGCTATTATTGTAGGAAAATTCGGTCAAGAGTAGATGGTCATCCCAATTACACTTGAAGCCAATGACACATTCTCTCTAGATATCCTCGAAGGTTTCGATGGTTCATTCCGCCAATCTATCCGTTTGTGGATGAAAGTTGGTACGAAGTTTCATCTTGGTTCCAAGTTCACTTTGGATTGCTCTTCAAAAGTGATAAGTAAATTGGGGACCCCCCTACCTAAAATGATAAACAAGGGAGCTGCATGCATCCTCATAATCTCATTAACATACAACTTAGCATATTCTTCCGTCGAATAAGTAGCTTTGACGAGAATAAAATGAGCTTATTTGGTCAATCTATCAACAATAACCCAAATAGAATCATATTCCCTTCGTGTACAAGGCAAAACTACCATGAAGTTCATGTTTACATCTTCACATTTCCATGTAGCAATACCTATATCTTGGGTTAACCCTCCCGGTCTTTGAAGTTCGGCCTTGACTTTTTGACAATTTGGACATTTGGCCACAAATTCTGCTATATCCTTCTTCAAACCATTCAACCAATAGTTCACCTAAAGATACATTTTGGTGGCACCTGAATGAATGGAATATCGGGAACCATGAGCCTCTTCCAAAAAATTTCCTCTTACATCATCCACATGTGGCACACACAACCTACCTTTGTACTTAAGTACACCATCCCCCATTGGAAGAATTACACATTAGATTTACTAATTACCGATTCCTTCAACTCCATCAATAAACGATCAATATGTTTCTTAGATTTCACCTCAACTACTAAAGATTATTCGGAGTTATGATGAACTACGAAACCCCCTTTAGGAGAATCTTCAAGTCGAACACCCAACTAAGCCAATTTATGCACATATTTTACCAACTCATTCTTACCATTGGGAACATGGTCTACACTACCGATAGACATTCAACTCAAAGCATCCGCAACCACATCGGCTTTATCAGTGTGGTAAAGGACACTCACATCATTATCTTTCAAAAGCTCTAACCACCTTGTTTGTTGGAGATTTAACTCTTTTTGAGTGAACACATATTGGAGACTCTTACGATCGGTGAACACATCTACATAAACTCCATAAAGATAATGTCTCCATATTTTTAAAGCAAACACTATGGCCGCTAGTTCTAGATCATGAGTTGGATAGTTCTTCCCATGCACCTTGATTTGTCTAGAGCATATGCTATCAGCTTACCATGATGCATGAGTACATACCCCAACCTACACGAGAAGCATGACAAAACTTTAGTACCCTCCGGGAAGGTCAACACTAGAGCGGGGGTAAGCTTATCTTTCACTTTTGGAAGCCTTTCTCAGAAGCTTCTATCCATTAAAATTTGACTTTATTATGGGTTAAGGTAGTTAATGGAGAAGTGATAGATGCAAATTCGTCAACAAATCTCCTATAATAGCTGGATAAAAACATGAAACTTCGAATATCGGTAATAGTCAAAGTCTAGGCCAATTCTTGACCACCTCTGTCTTTTTTTTGATCGACCTGAATACCCGCACTAGATACAATGTGACTAATGAAAGACACCTATCTTAGCCAAAATTAGCACTTACTATACTTAGCGAAGATTTGATGTTCCTTGAGGACTTGCAATACAATCCTCAAATGACCCACGTGGCCATCCTCACTCTTGGAATCTACCAAGATATCATTAATAAAGATAATTACAAATGAATAAACATAATTCAAGAACATCATATTCTTAAGGTCCATGAAAGTCGTCGGGGCATTAGTTAGACCAAAAGATATGACTAAGAACTCAAAATGGTCATATCTTGTTTAGAAAGACATTTTCGGAATATCAATATATCTTACTCAAAGATATTGATACCTCAACCTCAAATCAATTTTTGAAAAGTAAATATCCCCTTGGAGTTGGTAAAACAAATCATCAATTCTAGGGAGAGGATACTTATTCTTTATAGTGCCTTTGTTCAATTGTCAGTAGTCAATACACATTCTAACAGACCCATCTTTCTTTTTCAGAAATAATACCGGAGTGCCCCATGGAGATATGTGTGGTTGTATAAAACCCTTTTCAAGAAAATCCTTGAGTTTAGACTTCAACTCTTTCAACTCATATGGAGCCATCCTATAAGGAGGAATAATATTGGTTTAGCATCCGGCATCAAATCTATGCTGAAATCTATTTCCCATTCGGGAGGAAAATCCAGGTAAATCATCCGGGAATACTTTCGGAAAGTGATTCACTACGGGTACCGACTCTAAAAGAGGATCCTCGGGCTCAAGGTCTTTGACACTCACAGTATGATAGATACATTCCTTAGAAATTATCTTACAAGCTTTTAGACATGAAATAATTTGACCTCTAGGGATTGAGTCCCCCCCCCCCCTTGAATTCTAAAACAGGTTCACTAGGAAATTGGAATTCAAATACCCTTGGTCTACATTTAGTTGAATCAAAACAAGCATGTAACCAATTCATCCCCAATATGACATCAAAGTCCAACATATCAAGTTCTACTAAATCAATCAATGTAACTCTATTGAACAATAATATGGTACAACTCCTATAGACTCTTTTAGCAACAACGGAGTCACCCAATGAGGTAAAAACCGAAAAAGGTTAAGCTAAGACATCGAGGAGCACATCAAAAATTATATCCACCAAAGTAGTTACAAAAGATAAAGTGGCACTAGGATCTAGCAATGCATAAATATAAATTGATAGTACATGCAACACAGTAACAACATTGGGAGAATCCTCTTGATCACCCCTAAATTTAAGAGCATAGAATCGGCTCTTCTTAGGAGCATTAGAAGTAAGACCACTTGATTGAGCTTTTATACTCTCCCTTCCTTGAGTATTATCCATGGGACAATCTTTCATCATGTGCTCATTATTTCCACAACCAAAACATTTATATGTTCGCATTAAACATTTACCCACATTATTCTTGCCACATTTAATACATTGTGAATTCTCACTTGATGAACCACCACTTTTCACCCTTGGGACCTAGGGTTAGGCACCCCATCTGTATGAGCATTTTAGACATTTGGAGGAGATCGGTTAAAGAATCTTTTCTTAAACTTGGGTTTGTCTTGAATTTAAAACTTACCCTTAAAATTACCTCCATCATAGGGCCTTGTCCTCCTAGCGTCCCTATTTTTACATTTAAGCATACTCTCTTCAACTTGTTGAGCATGAACCATCAAACAAGATTTATCCATGTTGTCATAAACCAGTTCCGCACGACACTCTTCCACAAGATCATTGGACGCACCCATCCCATAATGGCTCATTTTATCCCTAGAATTAGATTCTAAAGAAGAGGTCAGACAACTTAGTGAATTTAAAAGAGTATTCTCGAACACTCATACCTCTTTGACAAAGGTTGATGAAATCTTCTACTTTTGCCTCACTTTTCTCCGCTGGGAAAAAACTATCAAGAAATTCTCTCCTAAAGACCTCCCAACTTATGGGACCCGCTTTCAAAGCCATATTGTCCTTCCATTGAGTATACCAAGTTTGAGACACATCTTTGAGTTGGTAGGAGGCTAGCTCGTCCTTCTCGATTGAATTCACCCCCATAACATACAAGATCTTATAAATTTCATCAAGAAAGTCTTGAGGATCTTCATTCAACTTAGACCCAAAGAACATGGGGGGGGTTCATTTTTTTGGAGTCTCTTAAATGAGAAGTCATGGTACTAGATTTTTGGTTCACACGGGTTTCAACCTCCTGGTTTACTTGAGTCGTCATAGCTTGAGATTGAGTAGTTATTTCTTGATATTGAACATTCATGGATAGAGTCATGTTTGGGTAAGTCATTCTTATCTCCCCATCCGTCATGACCGGAGGATTGACCGGAGCTTGGTCCGTCAAAGGAACTTGTTCTTGAGGAGGAGCTTGGTTGTCTTAGGGAGAAATTATCGCATTAGCAATCTCCTGTTCAACCCTTCTTGCAGCTGCCATTCTAGTAGTCATAGCCTGTAACTACAATGAAAGGATTTGAAGTAAAGGACGCACATATAGTTAAGACTCTGAAGGCACAAATTAAGAACACCAAAGAAGAGAGAATTTCCTAAGTATCAACTAGCCTCTCATTCACAAGTCTCTACGAAGACGTGGTTTTGTGAGAATCATTCCTAAAATTTATTCAACATCATGCTTTGATACCAAGTTAGTTACGACCAGAGTGTACCCCCTAGACATAATCAGCTTTTTCTTCCTCGAAGAAGAGGTCGTAGACAAGCCATAGCATACATAATTGCATCATAGATAGAATAAAAGCAAAAAAATTAGAACTTTTGCTTAAAATTCAACTTCACTTCACATATATCAAAATATAATCAATAATTGACTCACATAACCATCTTAACATAAGATTACAAGATTTGGGACCTAGCCCGTACATCATTACAATATATCTCAAAATAAGAATTGTAATAAAGTCTTTGAATAAGGCAATATGAACTAGAGTTATTGATCTTTATCCTCAGACTTGAGACTCACCAATTTGGGAATAGTAATACAAGATCTTCCAGAAAGGAGTGGGATCTCTTCAATGGCTCGAACCTACACTTTGTGTAGAAAATAGAAGAGATATGGGTTAGTACAAACCACATGAACTGAGTATGGAAACATATGCAAGTAAATTACTTTAAAACATGCTCAAAGGCCCACTTTAGTATAAACATGCTAAGTTCACTTTAAAAGCCTTTATGCACATTCCAGGAACATATATACAAGTACATAGCACAACAACACTAAGAAATATTCATATTAATATTCAAGAGTAACGTCATAATAAAGCCATAATCAACATTTCATGTTATAGCGTTCATTTCATCCAAACATCAAAAGATCTTACTGCCAATTCCGATCCAAGTCAACTAGTTCAATGTCTATATGAAACCCCATAACTCCAGATAAACCAAGTAAACTAGAAAAGAGACCATAAGCTTTATTTTACCTCATATAACGTCATAATAAATGTAGTCAACATCATACGTAACAATTTAGACTAACATAATGTATATCAAGTGAAACAAACATTGTATAGATCAATACTATACATTTCATTCATAATTTATATACATAAAGAACCCACCCTAGAACTCCCTTCAAGGTCAACTTGTACAATGTATAGGTAAAGTCCCATACCCTTACCTACACTAAGTAACACCTCTTAGGTAATACTAGTTAGTTTTCATCTTCTTACTTTCATTCATTAATTTTACTTTTGGAACACCTTGCCATAACAAACATTAGACCATTTGAGCTAAAATAGAATCCGGTTTCAACCATTCACACTAAAAGTAGGGCATCCTACTTGCCAAGGTAGGACATATGCATGATTATAGCATCTAGGTGGATCCACTAGCTAAGGTTTCTACGGGGCCACATAGTTAAGGAACTAAGATATTCTTACTGGAAACACTCTTTATGCTAATTCATATTGTTGTTTGCACCTCATGAGAACATTTGGTGAATCTACCTTCCTTTTAGGAAGGGACACCTGTCATTGTCAAGTTCACTCGGTGATAGCCTAAATTCCCTTTTAGAAGTATATTTAAGTCTTTCTTAGCATTAATTCATAACATAGGTATTAGGACTTTAACTCCTCATATAATATGTTAATAGCTCATAAGTTCTAGGATGAGAAAGTCATTTCATCAGAAATCCAACATCATGTGAGAACATTACATCATATCATAACCATAAGATGCACATAGGAATTACCTTCAATTTGTCATAATAGTACACGTATTATCATCTCACAACCATCATATTCAAAGCATGATCATACATTTATAACTTCATCATTCATACTTCAATTGAACAACATTACCAAGGATATACCAACATTATTGCAATAGAGTGTTCATGACCTCGAAGATCTTACCAATGACTTCCAAGAAACCCATTGAAGACTTCAGCCCCAATAAATGATATTTACCCAACCATTTAATCATTATGTTTATACAATATTAAACTGTTCAAGGACACATTCAATTATATATCTAATCACAAATCAACATAATTAAAGATTATTGGTTAGGAGAATATGGACATTCATGGGTCTTTTAGGGAATTTGGTCAAAGACTAAGGTAAAAAAATCAATTCAGTCATAAAACATTTATAATTCATCACTATTGATCAAATGAAGACCAAACTAATCAAGTTTGAATGGTCACCCACAAAAATTGGATGAAATCTAGAATTTCGAAGAACATTGAAATCTAATTTTGAATAACCTCTTGGAGATTTGAAAAGGAAATACTTGCTCTTGAAGGCCTAGAAAAATCTTTATCTTCTTCTTTAATGGGGTCTTGAGTTGAGAGAGAGAATTCTACAGAGAAGTGAATCTTTGGGAATTTGGGATTTTAAAATATGAAGACTTGTTTTATATGTTAAAATCCCTTAATATACCTAAAATAACTAAATTAACCCGGCCCTACATTCAAATGTCCAGGGGTGGAATTTACCAAAAAACCCTTGGCTTGGCTATGTCTTTCACCAGTGTGCAGTAACCAATCGACGCCTATTATCGACAGTCTGATAATCCATGAATGGACCGTCATGGCACACCATCATTTTGATCAAAGAGTGATCAAATGTATCTAAGTATCCATAATTCTATGTGACTCACGACCAATATTGATGAGGCATGAGTCCACTGACGGGGCGTTGTTTGCACTTTTCAAGTTCATGTTGTTTGTGAAAACTGTTGGGTCAAATATTTGGGTCCTTCTCGAGGACCTTAGGGTGGTCCTTGGGGAGTCATACCCTAACATTTTAACCCTAAACAGATACTAGTGTGTACTCTAAGCATTTTTACAGGGTTTAACCTTTTTACGACTCTTCAAACCCCTTCAGAGACAAAAAGGCACAACAGGTCATTTTCACTAGTCTCCGAACGTCATGGTCGTTTCTTGACATTTAGGCTTTAATACTTCCAAATCAAGTTAATTAGATTAGTTTAGGCCTGAAAACACCACTTTAATCATTATTCACTAGGTAAGGTTCTAGTCTAGGTATTTCAAATATTTGAGGTATAACAAGCATATGCACTCCCCACCTTCTTCTGTACCATATCTGGGTCTATCTCGACACGTTCACCTTAGAGGGAATCCTCAACGTCCGATTCTGCAGTCGCACTGCAACTACCAGCCCTGCTCATCCTCTTTCATCTTTATCTTAGACATAGAACCTACTCGAACTAATAGAGAGTGAATAGAGGGATCCATTAGCAATACCTCATCTGCATCAACCAAGGGCACCCCCTACCCGCTTGCATAAGGCAGTGATAAAACCGTAAAGGAAGAAGGCTTTCTTGTTGCCTAAAAAAAAACTTCTACTCCGAGATAATTTGCACCCCCACATTCATCTGAAATCCCTGTATAGCACACGCCAACACCAAAGCCTGAGGATAAGTGACGTTCATGCAGTTATTCGAAGGACGAATCCTCCTTGATACCTGTAGACACATCATCGAATTGGGTGACCAGTTAGCATTAGTGGTTCCCTTTGTTGTAGCCTAGTAAACTTGATCCCATTATGTAGGATCCACAATAGTGTCCCACAACTACTCCAGATTTATCTCCCTAAGCTTGTTTTAGAACACAAGGTTTGGAACCTGTGGCACTTCCAGCACCTCATTGATGGTAGTAGCATTCATGGGAATGTCAAATCTCGAATGCGAATAACTATAAAGGGATCATCCAAGCGTACAGTGGGGAGAGTGGCATAAAACTATATCACCCAGGTAGAGTGGGCATCTAGGGGAGCCTCAGTCAACGAAAGCCACCCTAACTCGACCAATCTGGCATTGATGGCGGGAGCTTTCTCCTCTACCTTTTGAAGTGTCATTGGCCTCTCGCAGCAGAACCCAGTGGTGCGATCATAGTGAGGCCTCTAAAGACTATCGACATCTAGGAATAGGACGAAGGGTGCATTATCATCATTTTTACTGGCCATGTGAGAGAACCTATGAGAAACAAGATAAGTCAGGATTGTATAGACCAGGTAGGGATGTCTAAATGAAAAAGAGAAAAATTTGGGGTAAAAATGAGCCCAACTACTGGTCTAGGCCATCTGATTACGGCAGCCATCATCCCGCTACAGCCGGATGATGCATTTTGTTACAGCGGGATGGACACCCCTGCAATGACTTTTATCTTGGACGAACCCCAGATGCGAAGATGGAGTCTTTGTGTCCCAAAATCCCCGTTTTATCAATTTTTAGATGATCAGAGCATATTAACTATCCTAGAATACAAATTAGCAAGTATTTCAACCAAATAAACTCTAAGTTATGTATAAATCGGAGTTTATGTTAAAATGTATTTTCAACTTCCCCCACCCCTTTTTTCTATCTATTAACCCATGTTTTTGCAAAATTCAAACACCAAGGACATTGTATAAACAGTAGGTGCATACGGGAAGTAAAGGTGTTATCAAAATTCTATTACATTAACAACCTATTTCAAATTCGAAAATAACTACCCGAAATCACTACTAGTTAATATGATGTGATCATGCAATCAGTATAATAGTAAAAATTTAGTATTTAGAGCGAGAAAAATAAGAAAACTTAAAATATTGAGAAGACTAGGAGGGGTATTTGAGAGAAAGACTGAGAGTTGGGAAGAGTATAAGGGAAATGAGAATTTTTTGTAGTTCTTCCCCTCTACCATTTCCCGATATCTTGCGCCAACTAGAGATCTCGCATTGTAGCAGCATCCCTAAAGGGCAGAGCTGCCACTCTATCGGGTAGAACAATGGTAAAAAATTTTAAAAAAATAGTTGATGGGACTTTCACGTGTTACTTAATAAACTACCCTAATTTGGAAGCCTGATACTCCTTCATGTAGTAATTTTAACTTTCCATTCTAGCGTGTGTCAACCCTTGGGGGTTCAAAATAAATAAAGGTTGCAAATTTTTTTCATTACATGTATGTGTAATTTTGCTAACAGAGATCATCCCAATGTGAGAGTGTGTGAAGATCGAGCCTTAGTCATTCTGGGACGAACGTGTGGTAAATTGATATCTATTGTAATGACATAAACTGTCATTAATGTAGGATTGCAAAAATCCTCAAAAATGAATATGGACTCTGTCCACTATAGTAGGACAGGTGCCGCTGGCACGACGGCGCTTCAGCAAAATTTGCATGGCAGAATCCAAATTTTCATAAATCCTTATTGTTCCATCTTTCTTGTCACGACGAGGGAGCACCCCCTAGAAGTAACAGGTCGTACTTGACCTCTCGAAGATCTTATACGAGCACATAGTTATCATTCATCGCATTGCCAGAGTAAATTTAGTGGAAAATTTAAAACATTTCATACCACATCCTATACTAGAACCATCACTTCATGTATATCAAAAATATAACTCATAAATACATAGTTAGACTCTAAGTCTCTTTTGCCATCTTAGACTCAACATCAATAGAGTAGAATAGGGACACAACCCTATAACATAAAATATTAACGAAGCTAATACATACCTTTTAAGAATAAATTTACATAGGAAATCCTTGAACCATACGGATCCCTTTCTTGAGATTGGGAAACATGTATCAAGCCCTTCACTTTAGAGACATCCTTTAAGCATCCACAACCTATACTTTGTGTAAAGGGGTGAAGAAGAATGGTGTTAGAACAAGAATGCACTAAGTAGGGAGACCATGCAAAAATATGCATTGAAAGAGGACACTTTGTTAGAAAACCATGCATCATGCCTTTTGTTAAAACTCCATAAAACCATTATGCAATAAGTATAATAAAGCTCATATACTTCACATAGGCATAGGTACTATTCATTACATCACATAAAGCCACATAATTTATTTAAGGCACATTTATGATATTAATAACATAATCTTCCTTTTACTGTAAATATTTTACCCCCAAGTAACCCTCTATTAATATTTGGTGCAATGCATGAATAGTGGCATCACCTTAAGGTCACCAAGGTGAACATTCACATAACCTTCATTAACTCAAACATAGGCATTCATGAAAACATAGCATTTCATAAGACACATATTTCATATATAACTCAACATACTTCATGAACCAGATATAAGACTCATTCCAAGACAACATATAAGTCAAGACCACCAATCTCATCATAATAAGGCAACAGTCAACAATATCATACTTGAACTTCATTTCATTAACAATCATGAGACCTTACTCATAATCCCAATCTAAGCCTACTAGTGCAATGTACTTGTGAATCCCTATAACCTCACAGAAACTTAGTAAATCACATAGATACCATAGGCATGCCATCTACTACATGCATCAACATGACAACCATAATCAACATACATAAGTAGGTACTTCATCAAATGAAAAGTAAGAAAAATATCATGCATATTAAATGTAAGACCTCACCATATAGACAATAAGACCAACATTATGCATATAGGGTAAGACTTCATCAAATAGACACTATAGGACTCATACCATGCATATTATCTTACAATTAGTTCAATACCATAATGTCATGCATATAAGATGTCTACATAAATATATATATATATATATATATATGTATATATATATATATATATATATATAGTTTACTTTCCTAGAACTCACTTCAAGAGTTGCTTGTGCAATACATAGGTAAAGTCTCATGCCCTCACCTACACTAAGAAACTTCCCTTAGGTTATCCTAGTTAGGGTACATTACATAACTTCTATTGTCCATTTTACTTTTCGGAAATCCTAGCCTTTACCAACAATAAGTCCATGTATTCCAAACATAGAATGTAGTGTCATACCCTCACACCAAAAGAGGGTATCTTAATTGCCAAGGTAATACATGAGTATCATTCTAGAGTATTAGGTGGATGCACTATCTAGGTCCTATGGGCGCATCATAGTTATGGAATCTTGGAGGTATATATGCAGGCCCTCTTTATGCCAATTAGCATTACCTTGTGAAGACTATGGTGAACAAGCCTCCCCTTTGGGAAGGGGCACCCCTCATCATCAATTTCACTCGGTGATAATCTAAATCCCCTTATTGAACAGTCTTTATTAACTTTACTTCATAAAAATGGCTTTAGGAGAATTAACCCCTCATATTCTTAGCTCATAGGTTATAGATAAGAATGTCCTTTCATCAACCTAATTCATGTGAGAAAACCTTTCACATGGACATAGCATATTCAAGCAACATATAGTTTAGAGTACAACTGAGAATACCTTTCAAGAGACTCCCTCTTTATTAGATTATCATACATGCTTCATTATATGCATTCACATGTGTGTATGTGTACTTACATGTGAAGACCATTCACATAAACACATATAGATGTTACACATATGCATACTTCATCATATCATATACTTCCATTTTCATATATGAATTAATCATTCATACTCATATACACATAGTAATCACCCCAGGAGTTATTCTATCAAGGTAGACATGTGCAATGTTTAGGCAAAGTCCCATACCATTGCCTACACTTGTACACCTATCATGTAATCCTAGTTAAGATACATATCATGTTTCATGGACATATACTTTACATGCACAGTAGTAGACAATAGTGCATATGAGAATTATCCTTTCATTAGACACCATGAACCTGTACTTCATATAAGCATGCATGAGGTGTGTGTACATCGGAAAACATGATCACATAATGGACATCAACATGACATTAAGGAACCCACCCTCTTAAGACCACATTATACATTCATTTTCAGAGTAGACACCACATCATAATATAAGAGACAAGACATCTTCAATATTGCATCCAAGACTCCTAACATTGGTAAAGATCACACATTCATGTAGGGGTACACTAGTAGTGGGTCATTCACCATTAGAAATTCATCATTGACAACACATATACCAAATATTGAAGATACCATTAGCACCTGGAACATGATACTAGATTATGAGACTAGGCATAGTACTTCACATTGTGTGATCATCATAACCACACTTCATAATTCAAAAATTGCCTTCAAGGCTATGATCACAATATATAGATAGGTATACAAGAAGGTAAACACCACCAACATAAGTGGACTATAACAATCAATGTCATTCAAGGTCAATTCTATTCTAAGTAGAGAGATCTAGGTCAATTAACCAATACTTCCAAGGTATGAACACCATTGACCAATCCTCACTCAATTCACATCCAATCCTAAACAATGCATATTCAATTAATGTAGTTAGTAAGTAATAGCAATATGCGCCACTACAAGACGATCAATTATTTATGAATAGATAAAAAGTATGTGATTAAATATGTGGAATTACGTCAAAATATATTTCTTGTCATTAAAAGACAAATTTAATTGGATATTATGAAAACAATATTTTGCGGACTTTAAAATATTTAATACCCCGTCGTTGTTGATAAGAGAAAATCACCTTAAATTTTTTTATTTGCATAAATCCCACTATATTTAAATTCTCCTACCTCACCACCTCCGAATAAATAAAATTAATCTAATAAAAACATGAACGACCACTTATCCCCAGCCCATAGGATAGAATTAGGGTTCTGTACCAAACTCTTCACCCCCAATTTCCCCCTTCTTGAAAAAATTATGGAATATACCCTTTCCACCACGTCCATTTCCCCCACCTTTTTCGATAGAATCTAGCATATATTTGAGAAATTATTGATTGAACAATTATATAGAACATACTCTTTAACCTAGATAACTAAAAAATTGATCAATTGTTACAGAAAAATCACTCAGATAACACATTATATGCATCTTGTAATATACAAGTTTTTAGCTATATTAAGGTCGTAAATCTCTCACTTTTTTATCCCAGAATTCAACTTTTCGTTCTTACTTTAAATAGCACATGAACTCTGCTTGTCTTTGATGAGAGTGATCATACTTAGACACTTTCTTGAAAGTTTCATCTCCTTTACAATAAGTTAAGTGTGTTTTATAATATGAACATTCTGTCGAAATTCTAATTTTTCCAACTTTGGGTTTATGCATTATGAACCCTCTTGGTTGTTTTTCTAGTTGTTTATTGTGTGCATTATATGTATATTAGTCACTGTAGGCATATGTTCATATGTATTAATGTGTGAACTTCTGTTGGTAACCTTGATTGACACTAAATATGTTTTATATACTAGACAATATGTTTCATGTACTACTGTCTAGTGATACGTGAAGTTGGTAGAATATTTATAATTTTCATTCCTTAATATAGATCTTGAACTGGGATATTACTGTTAGTTCATGTGAGTGCTTGATTTGGAGTTATAATTTATGGTTTATTTGTACTTAAACTTGATTAAGTCGATCATCTGCTTTGACAGTTCCACTTAAGGATGTTTGTATTCCCTGCTGTCAACATCTTTGTTGCTATCAATTATTGTTACTAAATTCTAAAAATGGTACTAAACTTGCTACTGCCTGCTGAGGACAACATTCTCTAACAAAAAAGATTAACTAAAATATTATCTTTAAGAGAATCAAATGTGGATTTTCTTCAGTGGAAAAATTCAACGTTCAGTTTTTCAAAATAGGAATATTAACTTTGACTTAAAGAATGTGTGAATGATCCTTCTATTGACTCTCCAAATCTTATTTTGGAGGGTACTTTTTGGTCAAATGGTATTTTTTTTAACCAAGTATATCAGTAAGTCCAATTAGCTCATTTGACTCCAGACCTAAATCTCAATGCTAAAACACACAAGCTACTAATACTCAATACAAATTGCTAAAGCTATCAGTAGCTTAGGGAAGGTCCCTTTCTAGGAAGATTACATGCCTAATGTTTCTTCATGTAGCAGCCATTTGCGCGCAAGTTAACATAGAAAGTAGTTCGATATAGTTAGGCATTTCCTCCATTTGTGTTTTCTCTGTCCTATAATATGAGGTTGTAGGCCTATCTCCTTCAATCTTGCTTGCTTATTTGTTGCTTTTGTTGAAATATTCTACAGTTTCTTTCATATAACATAAGTTACATAATGGTTGATATTGACAAGCCTAGGTTCGTTGTCTTTGGAATACTTGGTCTGATGAGTGAGGGTAGCCAGTGCACCATTTCTGATGAAAATCCAAACTGTCTATTTACTAGTTAAGTGGGGACTGCCAAATATGCCTAGAGTTATCACAATAAAAAAATAGATGAGTATGAGTTCATGCTCTAGATCAACGTAAATACTCATTTAGTTATTACATCAACTGTGGATAACTTGTTAAGCAGCACCACCATTGGATGAATAGATTGCCTAGGGAGCATTCCTTGTGATAAAAATAATATTTTACTAGGTAGTGATCTGTACTTTTTCTGAAAATGTTGAATTTCCCAGATTTAGCCCACTATCCATTCTCTCAGTCCAATCCACACCATCATCCCACCATATCGTAGCTTCAAAGACTTCCTAACAACACAACTGGCTTGTTTAGGAGAAGGTATGTGACCAAGGTTCCTACCTTTCACATACTATGCATGAATCCATAACAGTCACAACCTCTCCTTCTTCTTAGTTACAATCCACAATAGTTTGCAAATGGTTGCCTTATTTTATAAAATCTAGCCTGCAAGGTAGGTTCTTAAAACGTACTCAGTACTTTTTTTTGTTTTCTCTTTTAGAATGAAACTGAAACCTCATAAGCAATGGTAGAATTTATTAAAAATAGACTTTCTAATGCTTACATAGATGAGGTGGAGAATTTTTTGGATTATGCTTTTACAAAATGGGAGAAACCTAGTTGATACGTTGTCCATGTATCAAATGTGGTAATGCAACTTCTAGATCACGTGGGATCATTAGGTAACATTTAACAGTACATGGTATAATACCAAGTTATACTCTTTCTTACCACCATGGATACATGTTTAGTGAAGCACAATCATATTTTGAATGTGAAGATAATATTTGCATTGAAATGGGTGATGGTGAGATAAAATACATGGTGTATTGAGAGATACGTATCCCAATTTTGAGGGAGATACTATGAATAGTAGGGTGGTGATTTTCTGGAGGTGGAACGAAATTCTCAAGCAAAAAGATTTTATGGGCTATTTTATATGCTACAATTCAGGAGCTTGTACAATATGAATTGTCTCTTACTAATATTGAGTTAGTTGAAAGGTGCTTGGAACTCAATGCAAAAGTAATGCATTATGATTTGGTGGTAGGATGACCACTAAGGAGTTTAAAGGGGGTACCACCTTGAAGGATGCATTGTTGGAAGATCTTAAAATATCTCAAAAAGAAAAGGAGTCACTTCAAAAGCGAACAGATAGTTTAGAGAGTATATATGATCGCCTTGAAAGTAAAGTGATTCGTCAATCTACATCACCTTCATCTTGTTAGGAAGTCTTTAGTTGTACTCATTTTCATGATGAACGAGACTACAAGCTTATAGGATTACTTGTTTTTTTTACTTGCACGAGTAGGTCATGTTAATAAATGACAAGATAAAGAAAAATCGCAGTTCCAAAAGAAGTTCTTTAACACATTATATATTTTGAGTACTTAACTAAATGTTCAAAAAATTACAAAATAATATATAGGAGTATTAAAAACACTATGAACCTCCATTACATGATTACCTCTCCTAATATTTGTTAGGATGAACTTTATGCATAGTGTACTGAACTAATAAATGAATCTGTTTAAATCTGAAATACTTGCCGAATCTGCAAAGTCATCAAGAACATCCACAAAATATGAGCATTAGATATATTTTTAATGTGTTTAGATAGAAATGAATATATCAGACGTTTTATGAAATTTCGTCACCTATAAAAATCCTCAAGGGTATATGAATGTTACTCTTTTTAGTTGGACTAGTTACACTAATGTAAATGATGTAGGTTCTTTGTAGATTTCATTTGTTCTCTAAGATTCTGTAGCCCTATTTTTCTTTTGATTAGCTCCCAATGCTTTACTCTTACTTTTGTTGGAGCTTAAATATCTTTTGTAATAATTGTGTTGCCACAAAGCTAAAACTATCTAGGTTCGGAAGCTACCTAAAGTGAATTCTAGAAAAAAAATCATAACTGATACTGAAATATATTGACTATTATTTTAGTATGAAGTCTGAACTTTAGTGTTGGTCATTAAATCTTTTAATGAGTTTCTAGTCTTGGAAAAACGTATTGATCTGATAAGTCCATGGGACTTTGATTTTGTGGACATTTTGATTGTGTCCAGTAAACATGTATTAAACAGAATATACAAGGTTCTGCATTATGAAAACCTAACAGGAGTTATAGGAATAACGACATACACTTTTCATGGAATGTAAATCATTTATATCACAAAATGTATCAAAAAATAGTTTGGTTATTGAACCATCGCTCTTTCCCATTGACATGAATCTATAAGTTTGTTCTCCATTTTATTGTCTTTCTTTTCCTCTGCCACCATACGGTTCTCAAGACCTTAACTCTGTTTTTATCTAACAGGGAAAAGGGGGACTTTTAAACCAAGAAATAAACAATATTATGTAGTTTTCTAGCATGTGTTCAAAAAATATGTTTCTATCTTTCTATTGTTAAATAAAGATGCATTTTTTAATTTTGTATCACCTGTATGAAAATTATAAAGCAACTCAACTTTCTGTGTTAGTATAATCTAAATTAGAAATTTCATTCCATATCCCTTTCTTATCCCTAGTTAGGCTATTCTCCTATCTATAATATATAATAATTACTCCCTCTGGCCCATTTTATATGTCATCCCTTTCTATAATAGATGGACCACAATAATTGTCATTTTATAAAATTTATGCATAAATTATCATATTTTGCCTATTATAACCCTTGATGGAGTAGTTAATTAATCTTGAAAATGTATTCATCATTTCTTATAAGTGTAACAACCCGAAACTGACTAAGCTAAGTAAGACCTAAGCGTACCTAGAATGCATAGGTTAGACCGGGTTCACACGGCTTGCTGCACGTGGAACCAGACCCCTGGAACTATGCACCAGCCAAGCCAACCAACTTGGTGAGTTGGTTGAGATACGCAGGATTGGTTCCAGCCATGTTAGGTCCCCGAACACTAGGATTCACCCGGGTGAGTCTTAACCGGACTTAGTGGGTTAGTCCTAGGTTTTACGTGTTTTAGAGGTAAAAAGGTAATCTCGGGACTAGGGGTAGTATAGTAATTACCCTAGGTTGATATTTAATTAATTAAATAAGGTTTTTAATTAGTCAAAATGGGTCAAAGCTCAGTGGTCAAACCCGAGTTTGACTGGATCTCCATACTTGGGTTCGAGCCAAGTTGGAGGCACTAAGTTAGCGATTTAAGTGATTTAAATTAGACAAAAATAAGGAGGGGAATCATAGTAACTTAACATGTGGATTGTAATCTGATTTTATCATTTAAATTGATTTGAATAAGTCAACAACAAACCTCAAAAAAAAGAGGCGCAAGACTCCCACTACGGGTGTACTCAATGTGCACTCTTAATTCATTATCTCTTCATAAGAACTTGTTTCAGCTTTACTTTGAAATTCAAAAACAGAAAATAAAACTACTGTTCTACAGAATTCTTTATTTCATCCATCAAAAACGAAAAAGAAAAATTGTACGCCTATGTGCTTTAAGAAATCACTTAAAGAACTTCACTTGTGAACAAGATTCAAGGCTTGGAAGAGAGGTTTGTGCATAGGTTAGGACGTGAGGTTGTGGCTGGTTGTTAAAGTTGAAAATGGTATGGATTTTCTTCTCTCTTTGTCCCCTTCCCAAGATTTTCCTAAGGTTCAGAACATATTCCAATCGAAAAAAACTAAGGTTTCCCCTGTCATTAGATCCTCTAAAAAGTTGATGCATGCGGTGGTAAATTTGCTGGTAGACAATCTTAGGAACGTTTGTGATTGTGTGCAATGTGATGTTTTTGGACAGCCTATGATCATTTTATGTGTGTCTAATTGTGTGTATGTTTTGTGTACATGATAATGCTAATACCATGAGATGCATATTATGGATTGTTTTCAAGAACGTGGTGAATTATGATCTATGTAATTGTCATGTTATTAACATATGATGATGAAACCGTGATGTTCATGAAAAGAAAGTGAAAGTGATATCTAAAATAACATACTAATTGTCAAATCAAAATGAGTATAAGACTCTCGGCCATGTACATCATGCACAAAGAAATGGTACAGATATATGGACATAAGTTTAGGCTAAAGTATTGGTTAAAGTTGATATAAAAATATAAAGCAAATTGTCTAGACTAAAATGTAAGAAAATGAACTTAAGAACCTAATGATAATTATAGAAGACTCGTCTAGTTCAAATAAAGAAAATGCTACACCTAGGAATCGAACCCGAGACCTCAAGGTTCTAACACTAGATGAAGAGGTCTTGAGTAAATTAAAAGAAAATAATGTTGTGTGTAGGATGGGAATCGAACCTGGACTCAAGGCCAAACGTGTGAGATTCATAAGTCTTATATATTATTAAAAATTTATGTTGCCCAAGGGACTTGAACACGGATCCCCTTGACCGAAACTGTGAGGCACATAAGTCTTACATATAATAAAATAAAATGCAGCCACTAGGGATCGAACTCGGGTTCCTTGGCTGAAAGTACAACATGTATAAGTCTTGCACAATATGCGCTTAGATGATTATGAAACACTTACCCAAATATGAGTAAAGCCTCTTGGCTTGTGTGTGTGGAATCATACGTCCACCGTTCTTTTGCAAGGTGAGTGAACCTTAGCAACAAGTAAGAGGGGCTCAGTTAAGAAGTGATTAAAATGCCTAGTTTCAGATCAAAAGAAAATCTAACACCACTTAAATCACGAAAGTAAGCCCTATATATGATGTAACCTGGAAGGGGTACTACCATGAGTGTAAAGTACACTAAAGGCTATGTACATGGCATATGATGTAAGTTAATGGCATGATGAAGAAATGAACATTCACGTAATGAGGTGAGTAATTATATATAAACTATGATGCCAATGAAAATGGTGAAAACATGATAAGAGGCGAATATGAATGGTGAGACAAGTCACAACCAAGCCTAAGTAAAGGTTACTAAAAGTACTCACCTAAGAGAGTATTGAATATTAAGAGACAAGTCTCAATAACATTCTTTATGTAAGTGTAAGGACAATCCAAACTTAATACGTAAATAAGAGATGAGAAATCATCTTATGAGCTATGACTACCTCATTCTTAGAAGAAAGCTCCAATGATATATGAGTTGAATGTTAATAGGAACTTTAAACTAAGCACCGATAGGCTATCTATGAGTGGTGATGCCTTCTTTTGGGAAGGGCGGAGGTTCACATAAATCTCATGAGATGAGACTATACATCAAGGTGGGTATGGGTCTCCCTAAATCTCCTAGTCTTTGAACTATGTTTCCAACATAGGGAACTATCTTAGTTCGAACCCCTAAAGCTAGCATGTTTTTGGTTTCACTTTGGCAAGTGACTCCAGCTTTTTTCGGTGTGGGGGAGAAACCAGATTTAATGATGCTCACATGATTGATGCCAGTAAAGGTTGAAGTTCCTCTAAGTATGAAACATAATAAAATGAACGATACTGAAGGTGTCTGTGCAAGACAATCACGAGGTGAAACTGGATTCAATTAATGACATTAGGTCATTCTTGGTCATTGCACTTCATGATCCCGATGAGAGTCTTAAACTTCATTCTAGGTATAGTTGGTGTTTACATCAGCCTATGAATGAATGAAATGAAATATGTGAAGTACGAATGAATGAATGAAGAAGACTTTGTGTTTGCTAAAGGACGCCCTCGGGTTGAGGTCCCATATGTTTGGCCCTCACTTGATATGTCTTAATGCTACGTCCATGATTCCAAGGTCTCGTGGATATGAAAATACATGATATATGAAACTTGAAATGTGTGTTATGTGAACCTATGTATGATGTGTGACATATTCATGGTATGACCTTCCTATTACGAATTAGGCAAGTCAAGAGACTTGATCTTCTAAGAAAGCATGTTGATTATGAAGAGTCATTCTTGTTCATTCATTACCGTTATGTGTTGATGCATATACTCATACTTAGTAAAAGTGTGTACTACTTCCATACAGTACTACTATTTTATAGCTGCAGGTCAGAGGGCAGATCAAGACACCTGCAGCAGTTTGGAAATCAGGGTTCTCCAAACCATTTTTTAGGTCCTCTTGATTTCGAGAATGCTACAGTTTTAGTCAAGCCTTAGATTTAGAAATAGCTAGTGGATGTTTTCCCTAGCGTTTGTTTCGTATTTTCATTTCGATGATTTGTAATAAGGTCGTGTTTGGAAAACTATTTATGATATATTCATCTTCTATTTTGAATTGATTCTTATGATAGATGGTTGTTTCATTTACGAAGAGCTTAGTATATGATGCAATTAAGTATTAACTATATGAAATATACGTAAACTTCATACTTATAAAAAGTTTTATATTTTTCCACTAAATTTAATTATATAAATGTGATTAATGCAAGAAGAGGATTGTCTCCGATCTCTGAGAGGTCAACGACGCCGGTTGCAATTCGAATTCCAGAATACAAACCGTGACAATAAGTTGAGTTAAGAAAGCATTAAATAAGGTAGAAGGGTAAAGTTACATATTTTCTTAATGCAAGTGCAAAGTAAAAAGGTGACATATAAAATGGGACGGACGGAGTACTTAACAACATTTTCATTATAGATATGGTTCTAAGAATATCTCGAAGATTACAAATTTAGGAAATATTTCTAAAAATTATGTTTGATTTGTATTCTCTTCAAATGTTTTCTGATTTTGTTCTATCCATACATCATGACAGTTTCAACATATTTGAGTTGTGGAGTCCTTCCATTTGCATTCTTTACCACCCATTTGAAGTATCTTCTCCAAGTCACCCCTATATTATTAGTCATTCCTATGTATGAACCTCCAGATCGGATTAATGAAGCTGCAGTGAAGATACAATGTAGGCTTATCTTCATTTCCCACTTTACCAATCTATATTTACTAAGCATATTGCCTTGGAGACACATAGTAAAAATAACTTTAGAAGTTGCTTCATTTCAAGACATCACACAGTTTCTCTGTACCCCAACAGCTTTAGGTAAATTTGTTTGATCAAGCCTATGTGTTCTCCACTGTGTGTTGAGTTGTTTCCCAAGTTTATTTATCTTCCAATAACTTCATAGTTATCCAGAAAGCTTGTTTTGCATACTTCGAATAGTCTGCATTTGATGTAAAATGCATGGATTCACTTAATCCACATTTGCATCAGCTTTATCTTCACTACAAATGCATGGATCTACCTGCTACAGTTGCTCTGTTCCATCGTTGCAAATTTATAATGTCTAAGCCTCCATCAAATTTAGGTGTACATATTCTCTCCCCTGGCGCTTGTGCTTTTTAAATAATCAATTGATGTCTGATCATACATAACTTTTACAGAATGCTTCTACTTTGGTGATTGAGTTATAATTTATAAATATATATTTTAGAACTAAGAAATTAGCTATTTGATATTATTTTACTAATCAACCTGAAATTGTTCTTTAACAGATTGAAGAATATGAAGATTAAAGAATACGATGTTGGATAATTGTGGAGCCATCTTATGTTTTATTTTATTTTTTTATTGTTGGTGCAAGAATGTTTTTTGTACCTATGCTAAAATTTTATTTTATCAATCCTTAGGATTAGATAGATGTCGAACATGTATCTTTATGATATCAAGCATGTATATTTTTAGGTATTGTGTTAAAATATACGTTTTTAATTATATATTATGTCAAACTTAGGAGGTTTTCACTAATTAAATTAATGTGACGTTTTAGTTCTTCGTTATAAATTAAATTTCATATAGAATTTTTGATTGCATGTGAACAGATAAAGATATGATACTATGGACGTCAGAACATGAAAGAAAAAATTTAGTCATATATGTAATTAGTTCAATCAGATTTGCAAAGGGCAACTTGGTTGATAAAAGTATTGGAATAAGATTTCCAGTCACTAATAAGTACAAGGTGCTTTTCTTATTTCAAGCTTTTGACAACAAAAAATGACAATCAATGAAGGTAATTTTGGTCGTTGTAAGTAAGAATAACGACTGGATTTGTTGTTGTCGCTAAATGATATTTAATTAACGGGTATGCAACCCGATCTTTAACCTCTAAGGATGGATCCTTTAATGACCGGTGACATCCAACTTTTACCCAGCCGTTATAGACCATTAACGATAGATTTTGAAATTTTAATGACTGAATTTCCTTTTTTTAGGAATCAATTTTCTTGTAGACTAGGCATAGTATTTCGCATTGTGTGATCATCATAACCACACTTCATGATACATAACTTGTATTCAAGTACATGATCACAACATATAGATAGGTATACAAGAAGGTAAACACAACCAACATAATTGGACCATACCAATCAATGTCATTCAAGGCCAATTATATACTAAGTAGAGAATCTGTCTCAACTCACCAATACTTGCAACATATGATCACCATTGACCAATCCTCAATCAATTCACATCCAATCATCAACGATGCATATTCAATTGATATAGATAATAATAACAATAAGCAATTTGATACAATGTAATCAAAATTCAATTAACATGGAATCAAGATCAAAAGACCCACATGATAGACCAATTTGAGAAATTAGGAGGATCATGGGTTCTTCATTGAATTGGATTGAATTTATTATTAAATATATAATTAATCATGTATTCATCATTAGAATGCTTTTGAAAGCAATTTGACAATGAAATCATGCCTAGATTTAAAGATAGGAATTTTGATCATGAATTCTCTTTGAAAACCCTTTGAAAAAACTCCTTAGATGGAAGATTAACTAAGGATGAAGGACTACCATACCTTAGTACATGAGAAGACCATGAAAAATTCGAGCAGAAACCATGAAAATGAACACCCTAGTTTGAATATTGAGTTTTCCCTCAAATGGAGGTTTGACAGAACTTGGAAGAGAAGAGAGTTTTTGGGATTTTGATTTCTTATTGGGTTTTGGGATTTTTTATTGGTTAAGGGTTTAAATAGTTCATAAAAACATTATATAACTGTCCCCCAAAGTTACCAAAACACCCTTAAATTTATTGGGACTTTTAGACATGTCAAACTTGAGGCAACTCCTAATTTTTCCTCGCTAAATTATTGAAGCATTGGAACTCGTTTAGGGGAGAGATGCAAAGGCATACTCAGTGCAAGGTGCGCGACGCGTGGGTGGCTCCACATTCTGGTTCTATACGTTGCCTTGGGCAGCATGCTTGTCCAATGTTTGGGTCCTCTTCGGGGGCCCTTAGGGTGGTCCTAGAAGAGTTGTACCCAAATTTTTTGACTCTAAATAGATATATTAAGATGATAGGGTCACCCCTACTGTTTTTGGACTTCAAACAATACATTAAAAAAGGGAAACATACAAGGACACACTACCACGTCTAAAGATCAACTTTCGAACGTCTTGGACGTTCATGGACGTTTGACTTCCAAACCACTTCAAATAAAGTATACATAATATAATACACTTAATTAGAATATTATCATTTTGAGGGACCTTACATTTTCAAAAATAATATATAAGTCATAAATTACCCTAGAAACCCAAGAAAGGTTATTTCAAGTTTGGGAAAGAAGGAGAACGAGATTTCTAGCGTGAGGATGGATAAATAGAAAATTCGTAAAAGCTTGAAAAAAGATCATACTTCGTACATATTGCTTGGCACCGAGGTAGGTTAAGTTATATGCATTAAGTAGTTGTAAATATATGATTATCTCTTAATTTATGAAGTTAATAATGAGATATATGTTTGGAACTTCATACATTGAGTGAATTTCGTGAAAAACTTCGATGATATAATGAAATTAGGTTTAGTGCTTGATGTAGATAATTGATGATTCGCCGAGTATTCTTGAATGTTTTCTTGAGTAGTATTCCTTTATTTAAACAAGGGTATTCAGTAGTAGAGAATAAAATTGTGTCTATGCTAGGTCTAATCTTTTAAGTAACTCATCGTTTAATGTTTAGAAATTTTAGGTTTAAAATCCCTACTGACGAGCCCTAACAAGAGGATAAGGCTGACCTTGGTCTCTGTTGTGATAAGGAATTGGCAAAAATTTAGTAAGTGATAGTTTTTATTTCATGTTGGTGTGATATATGTTTGTATTTGCTTCTTTATGATACTTGTATGCATATAAATATCACAATATCGATCACGTTGTTGTAACTGAGGTAGATAAATAATATTGGCATTAAATCATGATGTAATTTTATGATATTGCATACTTGTGATTGTGATTGTGATTGTTGTCTGTGATTGGGGATCGAATTGTTACGTTCCTGCAAGCTAACGTTGATAAGATTGCCACGTTTGGAAATTAATATTGGATCAGGTTGCCATATTCTTGCACAACTATGGGATCCGATTGCCACGTTCCGACAAGCTAACTTGGATCGGGTACCATGCTGGTGCACTAATAGTTTGAGTTTTGGGTTTCGTGAAAGGACCAACTACTTGTGATATGTTGAAGTGAAAAGCATTTTATATTTGGGTATTGTGATGAGGTTATACTTGTGATGATTGTGTTATTACCTAAGGATCACCTACCAGTGGAAAATGGGTATTTATGTGAGTGTGGGGTGATGTATAGAGATCTTATGAGGGCTATTTATTGGGAATGAGTGATTTATTGAGGCATTTGTCGGGGTAAGTATTCCAAGGATAATTGTGACATTGACTAAAGATGAAGGAAAGGGGGAGATTTATGTTTGGGGTAGATAAAGTGATGATACGTTAAGAACGTGACAAGATTGATTCGTAGAAAAGGATGTTAGCGGTGGTTGGGATTATCTAATGTGGTTAGCTATGCTTAGATTATGACTTAATAGTAATTTGATAAGCAATTTTTGGGTTATGACTTAACATAACTAGAAGTGTTAGCAGTTGGGAAGGAGAAATGGTTAGAAATCAAGGTATTGTTTGAAGTTGACGGTGTTGTAAGAAAGGAGCAAAGGTGGAGAAACGGGTGGTACAACATGATCATATTATTCTTTTCTTGTAATATGAGGTGGGTCTCAGGTTGAACGATGACGCCTACCAGTGTGTGTAGTTGTAGTAATACTACTCTTGCTAGGTCTTTTGACATTGTCTGGATGAAGAATTGGTGATGTTCCATTAAGTGAAGATGAAGAATTCTTCCAGCAACTTTGACTCTTCCTTCCGCATGGTGGAAGTTGTGTCTTATTATTATTGTCCATTGTTGTTCATAGTAGCTATGGTAAGTGTCAGACTAGATCCCTTGGTTGTTAAATTTTTTTACAGGTTTATCAAAGAGTGTATTTAAAAATCATTTTTTTAATTGAATTGTAGTCATTTGGACATTTTATTTATTAATCTCCACAAATTTTACCATCCAAACAAAAAGAAAATACAAAAGGAAACTACGGACAGGAAGTTTAAAAAATACATTGGTCAGTCCAGATCTACAACTATGGTGGTTTTTTAGAAACCTTCTTCTTTGACTTCATCTCATCCCCTTCAGCTTCCTCCCAGGTATGTGTCCAAGTCCATTCCTACGATTTGCAGCTATGAATTGAGATAGCTGATATTCTTGTTCCTATCTTTCCAGAAGAGTAATCACCCTTGGCGAAAATTGACCGAAATACCAACAACCCCAAAATCACTCAGATCTATCTCACTGGTGACTTGGGAGTTCTTAGTAAGCAAATTAATCTATGTTTTGTTGAACTCCTCCATGTATCGTTTTATTCCTTCAATTCATCAATTTTTATTATTTCAACTAGATGGAGAGATCAGTGATTTTATCTTTGAATCCCTGTATGAATGTCGTATTCTATCCCTTTGTATGCTCTATGCACTGATTCTTTATTCGCCTAGTTTGGACCCTTAATGTAGGTATCTGTGCATTTTCTAAATTCAAAATGCATTTTACTCTATTAGGTAGACTTGAGAATGTATCAAGTTGAACAACTCCTTCTGATCCTATTAATGTGTCTTGCTATGAAGTCTTCTAAGTTGTTCCCCTCCCTCAAAGTATGCTGAATCATTGCTTTTGTGCACAACATCAAGTCTTTACATTCTTCCATTTGCTCTGTTCTTTCCCGTGGGACTTTACAAGAGTTTGTTAGATATATAACAAGACTGGGTGAGTCTGACTCCATCATAATATCCTTTAATCCAACTTTTTTACAGTCTCTTAGTGCCTCAAACATTGCTATGATTTCTTTATCCAAATTGGTTCTTACACCAATATCATGTCCTTGTTCATATATCATATTTCCTGATACCTCCCTATTACAAAATACATAAGAACTTTGTCCAGGTTTTCCTTTACATGCTCCATCTGTATTCACTTTAACCTTATTTCTTGGTGGTGATGCCCATGTTATCCTGTTGAAATGCAGCTTAGGTATACTCACTAAGTAGTAACCTATTATAGTTTCCCTATATCTGGGAACCCGTTTTATCCAAGGGTATTTAACCTTAATCAATTGATGTATCTGAATGTTTATGTGTTCCTTCACCTAATTAAGACTACAGCTTCCTCCATGTTTGATTGTATTTCTCCTCTTCCACAAAGCCCAATTATCATGGCTAGAATTCTTTGAATTCCCATTATTTTTATATTGAAATTTGATATGCTCAAACTTACTTCTCAAATGAGAACTAAAGCGGTCGCGTCAAGTAAATAACCCAACTAGTGAGGTTGGGATCGTTCCCACGAGGAAAATAGTCTAGACTTAACTTCAACTTGTTATTACAATTGTTCGGTTGATGACTTCCTTAGAAAGTAAAAACATGAAAAGGGGGGTTTTTATTTCCTAATGAGTAAAAATAACTAACGAAATTGAAAGAGACACTTAACAGTTTTGAAAGTTGATTTATAATCAATTAATCAAAGTAACTAGGGTTTACGTGTTCCCCACAAGTTCATAACTTGATAATTCTAACAATAACAATTCTTTCCTAGTATCTTGCATGCAAAGTGATAAGTTATGTATTTCAAAATCCTTGGTCCAGCATCTAGAAAATCTCATTCCGCACCTTGGTCCAGCTACGTGTGTTGCTTTCCTAACCCTTATCTTTACATCATATTAAGCATCGTATTTGATATTTGACTAACTTATTACCTCGTACCAACCAATACTAGCCTCTTACATAGTATACACTAAATCTATGTTAATAATTCTTTTCCTATTATCTACCTCCTTGGTCCGGCAAGTAGCATTAAGGCAAGTTCTAACGTTGATCATCCGTTTAAAATACTTCTAAGCGAAAGAATTATTAATACATGCAAGACACTATTCTAGAATTGTTATTTTAGCTAGGGTTTAGCTCATTATTTGTCTATGGTTCCCACAACCCTAGTTATGGAGTTTAGTTACTCATAGCCATAAACACAATATTCAAATATATTAAATAAGAATTCATGTACTTACTTCAATGAGAAAGAATAAAGTCCGAAAGTTTTCTTGATTAATCACCAAAAATCACTTGTAAGAATCTCTAAAAATCAAACACTAGTACACAAAGTCTAATAATATGATGTCTAATCTAGCACAGTCTAACCTCAAAAACGAGGTTTTTCGAACTCTTTATAAAAAATAAAAAACCTAATTAAACAAGGATTCTAATTGCTTGAAATATGTTAAAATGCGGCTGGGTCGACGGACCACGCGACGGACCATCATGGTCACAAGGGACCGTCATGGACTCCATCATCCTATACTTGGTGCAATTTCTTCTGCTTCTTTCTTCATTCCCCCCGACGGCAAGTGTGACGGACCGTCATATTCACAACGGTCTGTCGAGGGTCTTCGTTTCAAAATACTTAAACTCTTGGAATCTGGGTACTGGGATCACTTCTCTGATCTTCACGACGAACCTGCAGGACGGACCGTCACAAGCTTCGTAAGCCCACACTTGGTCAGACTTCCCCATCTTCCTTCAGCAGGGGTGCTACGCTGCCACCTACGGACCGTCACAGGCACGACGGACCGTCATAAGCTCCGTAGGTGGTCTCTTCTGCATTTTTTCACTCAAAATCTCCGCATTCAGCTTTGGACATATTTCCTGCAAAACAAAGAGAAACTTATATCAAAATTAGCACAAAAAGGCTTTCGGACACACTAATCTTAAGGAAAAATGATTAATTATACCCTGAAACCACGGTATATCAATACCCTCAACATAAATTCGTTGTTTGTCCTCAAGCGACACACTATGACTCACTACACAATCTTTGTACAATAGTATTCATGTTTTATCCTTGGCAATCATTTGGATATCAATCCCGATTAATCTCATCAAATCTATGCATGCTATCACTATTAGGCTTGAATTTTGTGGGATTCGAACATGAAGGAAGCCTCTTCAATTTCTCATCGAGGTGCTAACAATTCAAGTATTGCAACTAGTGTCCTCACTTCAAAACAAAATCCTCATTTTTCACACAATGATTTCAGTTTGAGTATAAGGATTACTTTTCAACACTCTCTCTCAGAACAAAGTCACACTCATTCATGCCTATTGCCATAAGCTTGCCCTTATTTTCACTGCCTTAAGTTCGCTATACAACCCTTAGGATCACGATAGGACTTTTTTAGCTTGTAACATAGGCTCAGAGTCAGGTAGGGTATATTAAGGTATACTTTAGTGACTTTTTGCCCTCCTTGACATCTCGGCTAAACCTTCCACTTTCTATCACTTTATCTCGCCCAGTTTCTCCCATTCTTTCACCTTGCTATTTCCCTTCTTTCTTCATTTGTGTAAGTGACTCTTTTCTTTTCTTATTTGTAATTCTTGTATATTTCTCTTTTTCTTTACTTTTCTTTCAACGAGTTCTTGAGTCACTTTACTTTTGTTCTTTCTTTCTTTTTGTTCTTTCAACCCCACTTTCTGGAGCATTCCTCAAAACAGCCACCCTCAACTCATGGCTTTGCCATGAGTCAAGGTACACAATACCCAAAGTTGGGTCAGGGCCATAACGAAGGTTGTCTATGCGTTAGACACCCTCAACTTATGCTTTTGGCATAAGCTGAGGTGAACATGTCCAAGGGGGGACCAGGGCCAACATATTGTTCCCAGAAAAGATCAGTTGGGGTGAAAAATAAAGGTCTAATTTTAAGCTCAAATTATTTGGATCAAAGAGGGATAAATTTCATTTGGTTTCTTTTATTTAGGCTAGAAATGAGCTATCTTGAATAAGGGCCTATGATCCTTTCCTAATTGTTAGTTACAGCTTACTTTTAGCAGGACTAACCAGGCAAGTTATAGCTCAGTACCAGTAGTGGACTATTCAAATTTCCTCACACTCACTTGACATCTCATCACTATACAAGATTATCAGACACCTAGTTCGACTTGAAGATTTAAGGTAATGTAATGATGTAACTCTATTTCATGTTTAGAGCCACACAATTATCGGTTACTATGCCTAGTCATGCAACATTTTCCAGTTTTCTCAGGATATCATTTTAGCCATCATGCTTTAGAGTTAAACTATGTACAAAAGATATAAACTAGCCGGTTCAACAGAAAAAGTAATCAGTCTTTTGGGGAACAAGAACACAGGCAAGAAAACCCCAAAAGAGGATAGTGAGTTGGGCTACTCAGACTTCACCCTAACACTCACTTTCCATTTACCCCACCCCCAACAAAAAAGCATGCAATTGTCCGCAATGCATAAAAAAATTTAAATATTAGAGTGGTAGGTGAAGCAAACCTGTGGCGCAAAGCGCCGTCGATTCAACAAGCTGGTGGGTCCGGTTCCCAGAACCCACATCCTTTGCAATCTGGACACCCTCAGTGATGTCCTCAACAGTAACCGTACCATCAGTAGTGCCTCCTGCTGTCTCTACAGTGCTAGAGCTAGACGCCCCAACCACTATCTGCGATGCTCTAATTTGGTGTGCCTCCGCCTCAGCAAGTGAGGCTCTCCTCGCAGCCTCCATCTCTCGGCGCTCCTTCTTCCTTGCTCGCGCCTCATCCTCTGCTCAACCCCTACGCCTCTTGTCACTCTCTCGAGGGTAAGGTGGTGGAATTTCAGAAGTAGTAAACAGGGCCGCCAATACTGTGTCCTCAGTAGGCTCGACAGAAGGGGTCTCAGAATCCGGCACCCTCGCCGCTAGTATCGTGTCGATGTCTGCACGAAGACTATCGACTACAGCCTGAAGAGTCGACAAATCTACCGGAGGGGCTGGTCGAGCTAACACTCTCAACTCAAAGGCATCTAGGCACTAGTGCATCTTCCTCTCTAGACGCGCTTCAGACTCAGTAATCAACTTCCGCATCCACGGCTGGATATGATGCAGAAGAGTGGCCATTTGTGCCTCCAATTTTTGGACCCTAGCAAGCGGGACCAGTACCGGTAGATGGGATGTACGAGAGGAGCTCGGGGCTAGGCTACTACCCGGGATAGACTCGATCGGGGTAGTGACAGTGGATGCCTGTGTAGCTGCGCGGGCCTACGCTACCGTATCCGCAAGATCATCAGCAAGTGGTGGAAGCTCTGGACGGGGCCCTCTACGTGGGGCCAACTCATTGGACTCGTCGCTGATGAGGCCGACGTCAACGGTGCCCTACGGGGTCTTCAACTGATCTATCTGCCATATGGGCACACCTGCGGACCTGCAAAGGGAAAATATCATACACGGGAAGGGGTAGGTAGTAGTGACCTTGAATGCCTTCTCGTGCATGACTTCCTGGAGAAGCCATGCGAAGTCCACCTCGAATCCGGATATCATCGCCGCCATCAACACTGCTCGATCCCAGGTGACGATGTTATCAGCTGCTGTGGGGGAAAGGCTATGACGGATGAGCAGCCACAAGAACTTTGCGACGAACGTGAGGTTGGCCTTCTTGATGGCCCTCTTCGGCTCAGTGACCCAATCGGCACCCTCTCCATCTACTGACATGTGTAGGTCCATCCACCTCTTGGTGGTCTCTCTCAGTGCTAGCTCGTGCAAGAACTGTCCATCCTTTACTATCTTCCAGCGGTAGTCAAACTCGGCAGTGAGAGGGGTCCGAGTAGTATCTGCACTCTCGCCGTATAGAAACCGGCGGATGGCTGGCAGGGAAATGTCCACCTGCACGCCCCGGACTCGAACCTGCTCCGGTGGGGCCTGTTTAGCGGGAGCAGCCCGCCTATTGATCTGTGATCGGAGAGTTGCTACGTAGGATGCGTAGAACTCTCAGACCATTTCCTCGCTGTATCGTCCTAACGACGGGCTGTCCACTCTAAGCGATGCCTGGTGAAGAGGTTGTGGATCTCCGGCATCGATGGGAGACTCCCTGTAAGTACCCGCCTCTCCAGGGTGAGTGTCCGAGTCATTACTCCTTTATCAGTCAGGAACTTAGCGTCGGAGTAAACTTGAAACTGGCCGTCGACACACCACCGGTTTTGCTGGTCACAGGCTGGTGTGGGGAGCTGAGGTGGTGCCCTGGATGTAGAGTCTGAACTGTCAGCCTCATCAGACGAGGCCGACGTTGCAGCAGTGGCGGGTGCGGGAACCTCAGCAGAGCCTGAAGCCTCATCGGACCATGATACTCCTAAGGATCCAGACGCTCCTTCCTCATTTGTGGCTGACCCAGAGAGTGTGCCGGTCAGTGTGCACTCCTCATCAGACTGGGAGGCAGTGACTACGACGGACGCCACCTTTTTGGGTGTGGCTCTGGGAGCACGTGCAGCATGGGAAGGGGCGGAAGTGCCTGGGGGCACATACTCAGGGTCCCGCTCATCATCAGAGCCGATGATCAAGCGTGCAGACGGGGCAACAGACTTTGATCACCCGCGTGCGTAGGTTTGGTCTTGCTTGGGTTCCATAGTAGATAGTACCTGCAAAGGATCACTATTAGTACGAGTAGTGGCAAACAAGACAAGCGAAACCATATAATGTAAAACAGTGAAAATAATATGTAGATTTTGTTTAAACAGTTACACACGACGGGCCTGGTGACGGCTCGTCGTGACTATGACGGACCGTCGTGAGGTCTGTCGTGGTGTACTTGGACTCTGTATAAGTAGAGAACCCTGAAAGAGGGTCTCTAACTAGCATGAAGGTGTGTGCAGGACGGACCGTCTCAGTTACGACGGTCCGTTGTAGATGTCCGTCGTAGGACACTTGGAAAAAAATGGAGACCCTTAGGAGAGGGGTCTCTGACTGTTATGACGGTCATGCAGGACGGACCATCGTGGGTACGACGGTCCGTCACAAGTGTCCGTTGAAGGACACTTGGAAAAAAATGGAGACCCTTAGGAGGGGGGTCTCTGACTGTTATGACGGTCATGCAGGACGGACCGTCGTGGGTACTTTAGTCCGTCACAAGTGTCCGTTGACGGACACTTGGAAAAAAATGGATACCCTTAGGAGAGGAGTCTCTGACTGTTATGACTATCATGCAGGACGGACCGTCGTGGGTACGACAGTCCGTCACAAGTGTCTGTTGAAGGACACATGAGAAAAAATGGAGACCCTTAGAAGAGGGGTCTCTGACCGGTATGACGGTCATGCAGGACGGACCGTCGTGGGTACGACGGCCCGTCACATGTGCCCGTTGAAGGACACTTGGAAAAAAATGGAGAGAACCCTGGAAACAGGGTCTCTGTCTAGCATGACGGATATGCAGGACAGACCGTCGTGAGGACAACGATCCGTCACATGTGTCTAGTTGGACAGTGGTTCTAGGGCTTGTGCAACGGACCCTACGATTGTCCGTCGTGGCTATGACGGTCCGTCATCGGTGTCTCGTTCTGAATGACAGAGACAGAACTGTAGGTACCCTAAGCAACCCCAATGAACCCACATGGTCTTGTAGTGATGTGGACCTATATGTGTCTATCCCAACTACCTAGGAAACTATTAATGCAAAATCACCTATGTCTAGGGTTGTCAACATAACAAATTCGAACATTTTGAGCCTAGGTTTAGACATAGTCATATAAAGGAAATAATATACGACCAAGAACTAAGCTAATACTACTAATACACAAAAATACATGATAAATGTGTATAAATTTAGATACACATACCTTAGAAATGGAGAAAAAGCAAATAGACAATAATTCAGTTGGCAGGGTAGACACCTACAGCAGCAGCTCCGACTAGTAGATGATAGTTTTAAGGATTTGGAGAGTTGTGGGGGTAATGATCAGTGAGGGGGAAATGTGGAAGTTTAAAAGAGAGGGGAGATGAGAGTAATAAGGAATGAATGGGATGAAAATGAGGGGTTGGGGGGTTTAAACAGTCACATTGTGAAAAAGGGTCCAGCCGGGTCGAGTCGGGTATAATTCATTAATCACGTGACGGTTCCCCGACGACGGTCCATCGCAGTTGTGACGACTCGCCGTGGGTTCTGTCGTGTGTGCCCTAATTTCAACGTAGAAGAAAAACATACCTGGACGACGGATGCATACGACGATCCGTCGCATGCGCAATGGTCCGTTGATGTATCCGTCAGTGGCTGCTATGGAGTAGTTTTCTGCAGAATTTCCTGGTGCTGTGCCTACGAATTTAAAAACCCATTAGTAGAAAAATGCTATCCTTACTTAAAAAACAACAAGAATTGGGTTGCCTCCCAACAAGCGCCTTATTTAATGTCGCGGCACCACTGGGGCCACTTGATTACTTAGACTTCATCAAGATAATATGCCTCAATCACTTCATTCGCCGATTCAGCATGCCCGAGATAGATTTTTATGCGCAGTCCATTCACCTTGAACCGCACACCCTCCTTAGTTTCCAACTCAACTGCTCCATGAGGGAATAGTTGGGTAACCATGTAAGGACCAGTCTATTTGGACTTGAGTTTGCCTGGAAACAAGCGCAATCTGGAATTGAATAAAAGCACCAAATCCCCGACAATGAACTTTCATTTTTCAATTTTGTTGTCATGATACTTATTCATCTTTTCTTTGTATAGGGCTGAGCTTTCATAGGCTTTCAAGCGAAATTCATCAACTTCATTCAACCCATTTAACCGTTGCTCTGCAGCTTCGCTCCAATCCATTTTTAACTTCTTCATAGCCCACATGGCTTTATGTTCTAACTCATTCGGAAGATGACAAGCTTTCCCATATACAATTTGGTATGGAGACATACCTATGGGAGTATTATATGCTGTCCGGTAGGCCCAAAAGAGCATCATCAAGCCTCCTTGACCAATCCGTTCTACTAGCATTCACTGTTTTGGACAATACCTGTTTGATCTCCCGATTCGATACTTCAACTTGCCCACTAGTTTGAGGGTGGTAAGGAGTGGCCACATTATGGCGAACCCCGTATTTCTCCAATAACCCCTTGAACAATCTGTTGTAGAATTGGGACCCCCATCACTAATAATGGCCCTTGGGGTGCCAAAACGGGAGAATATATTCTTTTTCAAGAATGCAGTGACACTCTTCCCTTCATTGGTTGCGAGGGCTATGGCTTCGACACATTTAGATACATCATCAACTGTACTAGAATCTACTTCATCCCATGAGAACTCGAGAAAAGGACCATAAAGTCAATACCCCAAACATCAAATAACTCAATCACAAGAATGGGGTTTAGATGGAGCTCTTGCTTTCTTGAAATACCGCCATCTCGTTGGCATCTGTCACATGCTTTAGCAAACCCATGAGCATCTTGATGAAGAGTTGGCCAATAGTAACCACATTGTAATATCTTATGAGCTGTTCAGATACCACTGTGATGTCCGCCAACAGGTAAAGAATGGCATGCCTCCAACACACTCAACATTTCACATTCTGGCACACAACGCCGAATAAGCCCGTCGGCACAACTCCTATACAAGTGTAGTTCATCCCAAAAGAACTTCTTCACATCGTACATGAACTTTTTCCTTTGATGATAGGACAAGTCTGATGGAACAATATCACTAGCCAGATAGTTCGCAAAATCTGCGAACCATGGAATCAAGTCTTGTGAAGCAGCCAATGCATGTTCATCGGGGAAAGTATCATCAATGTCAGTCTTATCCCCTAACTCTCTCATAGCTTCATCCTCTAGACTAGACAAATGATCAGCAACTTGATTTTCTGTCCCTTTTCTATCCAGCACTTCAAAGTCAAATTCTTGCAGCAGTAATACCCAACGAATCAGCCTAGGTTTCGCATCCTTCTTCGCAATCAAATATCTCAATGCTGAATAGTCAGTATGCACTATAACTCTAGTACCTAGCAAATAGGAGAGAAATTTCTCAAAAGCAAAGAATACTGCAAGGAGTTCTTGCTCAGTCACTGTGTAGTTCTTCTGGGCTTCATTTAGGGCTTTACTAGCATAGTAAATTGGGTGAAGGATTTTGTTTCTTCTATGTCCCAATACTACACCAAGAGCCACCCCACTAGCATCGCACATTACCTCAAATGGACTGTTCCAATCCGGAGAAATAATGATAGGCGCAGACACTAACTTTTCTTTTAGCTCACCGAATGCTTGAAGACAGGATTCGTCAAAGCAAAATTTACATTCTTTCTTCAGCAATTTGCACAATGGGTGTGCAATCTTTGAAAAGTCTTCGATGAATCTCCGGAAAAAACCTTCATGCCCAAGAAAGCTTCTCACACCTTTCACAGAGATCGGCGGGGGAAGTCTCTCTATTACCTCAACTTTAGCTCGATCAACCTCTATGCCCTTTTCTGAAATGCGATGACCCAACACAATACCCTCTTTCACCATGAAATGACACTTTTCCCAGTTTAGTACCAAATTGCAGTCTTCACATCTCTTAAGAACCTCAGATAAATTGGTCAAACACCACTCGAATGAATCACCAACCACACAAAAATCATCCATAAAAACTTCTATAGTATCCTCAACCATGTCAGAAAATATTAAAAACATACATCTCTGAAAGGTTGCGGGTGCATTGCACAACCCAAATGGCATTCTTCTGAACGCAAAAGTCTCATATGGACAAGTGAAAGTTGTTTTCTCTTGATCTTCTGGTGCAATAGAAATCTGATTATACCCCGAATACCCATCAAGAAAACAATACCACCCTTTTCCGGCAAGTCTATCCAACATCTGATCCATGAAGGGCATAGGAAAATGGTCTTTTTCAGTCCATGAGTTCAGTTTACGGTAATCCATACACACCCTCCATCCAGTAACCGATCTCATGGGAACAAGTTCATTCTTTTCATTGGGTACTACAGTCATTCCCCCTTTCTTAGGTACACACTGAACCAGGCATACCCAACTACTATCGGTGATTGGATAGATTACTCCGGCATCCAACCACTTGATGATTTCCTTCTTCACAACCTCTTGCATAGGAGGATTCAAGCGTCTCTGGTGCTCAATACTCGGCTTATGATCAGGCATGAGTTGGATTTTATGAGAGCAAATACCAGGAGGGATCCCAATAATGTCTGTAATGGTCCACCCAATGCTCTTTTGAACCTTTTGAGTACCTTCACCAAACTCTTAACTTGTTGTTCATCCACGTCTGATGCAATGATTACCGGCAAAGTGTCACCATTTCCTAAGAATTCATACCTAAGATGAGGTGGGAGAGCTTTCAATTCAACTTTTGGAGCCTCCTCTATCGATGGTTTCGCAGGTGGGGACTCACGATTTTTCATATCAAGCTCATATTTCTTCGGTTTAAACCGAACATCACCTCGGTCAAGAGCCGCAACTAATGACTCATACTCTTCAATGCAATCGCTATCAAAGTTCATTATCACTGCCGCTAATGCTTTGACACCTAGATGTTCTTCTATTTGTGTCTCAAATGTCTCACCCATGTTGTAGGATATAGAAGATGCCGATTGGAGCTCACCACTCTACCTCATGGACCTACAAATATTAAAGGTCACTTCCTCATTGTTCAACCGAAATTTCATCTGCCCCTTTTCCATGTCTACTAAGGCTCTTCCCGTGGCTAGGACCCCTCCCAAGGATAATAGGCACTTCAAAATCAACCTCACAATCAAGAATAACAAAATCAGCCGGAAAGATGAATGACTTCACTTTTACTAGCACATCATGAAGTATCCCTATGGGTCGTTTTACTGTTCGATCATCCATCGGTAGCCGCATCGCAGTGGGCTTTGGGTCACCCAAACCCAACTTCTTGTAAATCGAGAGGGGCATGAGATTTATGCTTGCCCCTAGATCACTACAATGCTGCATTCTATCATCATCCTCAAAAGTAACCGATCATTTCTTTGTGACCAGATCTTTCACAAACTTGGCGTAACCGGGCATTTGTTCTATAGCTTCTACCAAAGGGACATTGATAGAAAGTTGCTTCAACATTGTTATAAAATGCCAATATTTTCCATCCTCGGTCTTGTTCACTAATCTTTGAGGAAATGGGGGTGGTGGCCTAGGCATAGGAGTTACCTTTTTAGGAACTTCATCATCTTTTGCAATGTTATCCTCTAAATCAGCATCAACATTTACCACTTTATCAGTATCTTTTGTCACCTTATTCTCATTAGATGGCGTAGGTGGGTCAATGGTTCGCTTGCCACCACGAGTAGTAATTGCCATACAATGTCCATCATTTTTCGGATTTTGAACAGTGTTGCTAGGAAGAGTGCCCGGTTGCCGTGTGTTCACAGTTGCAGATAATTGGGCCAATTGTAACTCAAGTTGCTTAAGCGATATTGCATGTGTATCAACTTTTTGCCCAATACCCGCTAAATCATTCCTCAACTCTTTATTGTGCTCATCACTAGCATCGAACCTTCTCATCATTTTATGCAACATTACCTCAACTCGTGACATACTACCTCCACCATCCCTATGAGTAACTTCACGATTTTGAGGAGGAACATAGGGTCCATTCCTGTCTTTACTATTACCATAGTTACCCTTGTTGAAGTTGTTGTCGCGATTGTAGTTTCCATCTCGGACATAATGACTCTCACGATTGTAGTTACCATAGTTCCGACCTTGGGGCCAATTCTCCTAATTAGAGCCCTTGGCACTTGGTCGGAAACCCCCCATCTGTTCATTTACTACATAGGTATCCTTCTCATAATAGCACTCATCGTTTGGAGGTGGTTGTTTATCCAAGTAGTTGACTGCATTAATCTTTTCTGCACCCCAGTGACATATTTTAGTACCAACCCAAGCTCAGTTCTAATCTGATCCATTTCTTCACGAATATCATCTGTGGCTGGGTTGTGAGTGTACTGCACTGCGAAGGTGTTTCTCCCTATATCGGACTTCCTAGTACTCCAAGCTTTGTTGTTACGGGAGATTTTCTCTAATTTCTCAGCAATCTCAACATAAGGGCATTCTCCATAAGATCCACCTGCTATAGTGTCCAACACCGCTTTATTGTTATCATCCTGTCCCCGATAGAAGTATTCCTTCAGTGACTCATCATCAATACGGTCATTTGGAACACTTCTCAAGAATAAGGTGAATCTATCCCAAGAACTACTAACTGACTCTCCTGGTAGTGCCACAAAGTTGTTCACCATGTCTTTGTGGTTTAATTTCTTAGAGACCAAATAGTAGTGTGCTAACAAGACATCCCGTAGTTGGTTCCAAGTGAAGATGGAGTTGTATGGGAGCTCAGTAAACCGCATAGCAGCCTCTCCCGTCAGTGAGAGAGGAAACACTCTGAGACCTATTACATCTAGATCTAAATCAGGCCTCCCCACACAACTTTTACACACTGCCCTTACCTTAGCTATATAGGCATGTGGATCCTCAGAAGGTAGCCCTGAAAACAAACCTCTAGCAGTGAGCATTTGCATCAGGCTACTAGTTACCACAAAAGTGTGGCTTGTGGGTAGAGGGGGCAAGACAAGTGGCCCATCCGAGTCTGCTATGTTATCATACCCTCTGTAGTATGCTTGGGGCAGTGGAACGGGATTTTGTCCCCTCTGTTGATGTTCACCCGGAGCGTCGGGTAACATCTGACCATGAACATCCACTGGATCTGGGATGCTCTGGTTTGGATCCTCATCATTTATTCCCAAGTTTCGATTCATATTGCGCAGTGTATGCTCTAGCTCGTGATCGTAGGGAAACAAGGGTTCTCTTCCTCTTCGTGTATTTGGCATACAAGGAGGATAGTTCTGAAAGGAAATCAAAAAAAATAAAACAAAGTAAAATCAAGAAAATATCAACTAAACTTTAGTAATAAGTTCAAGTTAATCTAAAAGCTAAATTCCCCGGCAGCGGCGCCAAAATTTGATACGCTCAAACTTACCTCTCAAATGAGAAGTAAAGTGGTCGCGTCAAGTAAATAACCCAACTAGTGAGGTTGGAACCGTTCCCACGAGGAAAATAGTCTAGACTTAACTTCAACTTGTTATTACTATTGTTCGGTTGATGACTTCCTTAGAAAGTAAAAACATAAAAAGGTGGGTCTGTATATCCTAATGAGTAAAAATAACTAACGAAATTGAAAGAGACACTTAAAAGTTTTTAAAGTTGAATTATACTCAACTAATCAAAGTAACTAGGGTTTACGTGTTCCCCACAGGTTCATAACATGATAATTCTAACTATAACAATTCTTTCCTAGTATCTTGCATGCAAAGTGATAAGTTATGTATTACTAAATCCTTGGTCCAGCATCTATAAAATATCACTCCGCACCTTGGTCCGGCTACGTGTGTTGCTTTCCTAACCCTTATCTTTACCTCATATTAAGCATCGTATTCGATATTTGACTAAGTTATTAGCTCGTACCAACCAATACTAGCCTCTTACACAGTATACACTAAATCTATGTTAATAATTCTTTTCCTATTATCTACCTCCTTGGTCCGGCAAGTAGCATTAAGGCGAGTTCTAACGTTGATCATCCGTTAAAAAGACTTCTAAGCGAAAGAATTATTAATACATTCAAGAAACTATTCGAGAATTGTTATTTTAGCTAGGGTTTATCTCATTATTTTCCTATGGTTCCCACAACCCTAGTTATGGAGTTTAGTTACTCATAGCCATAAACTCAATATTCAAATATATTAAATAAGAATTCATGTACTTACTTCAATGAGAAAGAATAAAGTCCAAAAGTTTTCTTGATTAATTACCAAAAATTACTTGTAAGAATCTCTAAAAATCAAACACTAATACACAAAGTCTAATAATATGATGTCTAATCTAGCAGAGTCTAACCTCAAAAACGAGGTTTTTCGAACTATTTATAAAAAATAAAAAACCTAATTAAACAAAGATTCTAATTGCTGGAAATCTGCCAAAACGCGGCTGGGTCGACGCACCACGCGACAGATCGTCGTGGTCACAACGGACTGTCGTGGACTCCGTCGTCCTATACTTGGTGCAATTTCTTCGGTTGCTTTCTTCATTCCCCTCGATGGCAAGTGTGACGGACCGTCATATTCACAACGGTCCATGGAGGGTGTTCATTTCAAAATACTTCAACTCTTGGAATATGGGTACTGGGATCACTTCTTTGATCTTCACGACGAACGTGCAGGACGGACCGTCATAGCCATGAAGGACCGTCACAAGCTTCGTAATCCCACACTTGGTCAGACTTCCTCATCTTCCTTTAGCAGCTGCACTACGCTGCCACCTACGGACCGTCACAGGCACGACAGACCGTCATAAGCTCCGTAGGTGGTCTCTTCTGCATTTTTTCGCTCAAAATCTCCGCATTCAGCTTTGGACAGATTTCCTGAATAACAAAGAGAAACTTATATCAAAATTAGTACAAAAAGGCTTTCGGACACACTAAACCTAAGGAAAAAGTATTTATTATACCGTGAAACCACGGTATATCAACACCCTCAACTTAAATTCGTTGTTTGTCCTCAAGCGATGCACTATGACTCACTACACAATCTTGGTATGATATGATACGCTCAAACTTACTTCTCAAATGAGAAGTAAAGCGGTCGTGTCAAGTAAATAACCCAACTAGTGAGGTTGCGATCGTTCCCACGAGGAAAATAGTCTAGACTTAACTTCACCTTGTTATTACTATTGTTCGATTGATGACTTCCTTAGAAAGTAAAAACATAAAAAGGGGGGTTTGTATTTCCTAATGAGTAAAAATAACTAACGAAATTGAAAAAGACACTTAACAGTTTTTAAAGTTGAATTATAATAAATTAATAAAAGTAACTAGGGTTTACGTGTTCCCCACAGGTTCATAACTTGATAAGTCTAACTATAACAATTCTTTCCTAGTATCTTGCATGCAAAGTGATAAGTTATGTATTTCTAAATCCTTGGTCCGCCATCTAGAAAATCTCACTCCGCACCTTGGTCCGGCTACGTGTGTTGCTCTCCTAACCCTTATCTTTACCTCATATTAAGCATCGTATTCGATATTTGACTAAGTTATTACCTCGTACCAACCAATACTAGCCTCTTAGATAGTATTCACTAAATCTATGTTAATAATTCTTTTCCTATTATCTATCTCCTTGGTCCGGCAAGTAGCATTAAGGCGAGTTCTAAAGTTGATCATCCGTTAAAAAGACTTCTAAGCGAAAGAATTATTAATACATGCAAGACACTATTCTAGAATTGTTATTTTAGCTAGGGTTTATCTCATTATTTGCCTATGGTTCCCACAACCCTAGTTATGGAGTTTAGTTACTCATAGCCATAAACACAATATTCAAATATATTAAATAAGAATTCATGTACTTACTTCAATGAGAAAGAATAATGTCTTGATTAATCACCAAAAATCACTTGTAAGAATCTCTAAAAATCAAACACTAATACACAAAGTCTAATAATAGGATGTCTAATCTAGCAGAGTCTAACCTTAAAAAATGAGGTTTTTCGACCTATTTATAAAAAAAAAAAACCTAATTAAACAAGGATTCCAATTGCTAGAAATCTGCAAAAACGCGGCTGGGTCGACGGACCACGCGACGGACCGTCGTGGTCACAACGGACCGTCATGGACTCCGTCGTCCTATACTTGGTGCAATTTCTTCTACTTCTTTCTTCATTCCCCTCGACGGCAAGTGTGATGGACCGTCATATTCACAACAGTCCATCGAGGGTCTTCGTTTCAAAATACTTCAACTCTTGGAATCTGGGTACTAGGATCACTTCTTATATCTTCACGACGAACCTGCAGGACGGGCCGTCATAGCCATGACGGACCATCACAAGCTTCGTAATCTCACACTTGGTCAGACTTCCCCATTTTCCTTCAGCAGCTGCACTACGCTGCCACCTACGGACCGTCACAGGCACGACGGACAATCATAAGCTCCGTAGGTGGTCTCTTCTGCATTTTTTCACTCAAAATCTCCGCATTCAGCTTTGGACAGATTTCCTGCAAAACAAAGAGAAACTTATATCAAAATTAGCACAAAAAGGCTTTCGGACACACTAAACTGAAGGAAAAAGTTTAATTATACCGTGAAACCACGGTATATCAACACCCTCAACTTAAATTCGTTGTTTGTCCTCATGTGACGCATTATGACTCACTACAGAATCTTTGTACAATAGTATTCATGTTTTATCCTTTGCAATCATTTGGCTATCATTAATCTCATCAAATCTATGCATGCTATCACTATTAGGCTTAAATTTTGTGGGATTCGAACATGACACAGACTCACCGTGCACTAACAACTATCCTCTTCAATTTCTCACCGAGGTGCTAACAATTCCGGTATTGCAACTAGTGTCCTGACTTCAAAATAAAATACTCATTTTTCACACAATGATTTAAGTTTGAGTATAAGGATTACTTTTCAACACTCTCTCTCAGAACAAAGCCACACTCATTCATGCCAATTGCCATAAGCTTGCCCTTATTTTCACTTCCTTAAGTTCGCTATACAACCCTTAGGATCATGATAGGACTTTTTTAGCTTGTAACATAGGCTCAGAGTCAGGTAGGGTATATTTAGGTATACTTTAGTGACTTTTTGCCCTCCTTGACATATCCGCTAAACCTTCCACTTTTTATCACTTTATCTCGCCCAGTTTCTCCCATTCTTTTACCTTGCTATTTCCCTTCTTTCTTCATTTTTGTAAGTGACTCTTTTCTTTTCTTGTTTGTAATTCTTGTATATTTCTCTTTTTCTTTATATTTCTTTCAACGAGTTCTTGAGTCACTTTACTTTTGTTCTTTCTCTCTCTTTGTTCTTACAACCCCACTTTCCGGAGCATTCCTCAAAACAGCCACCCTCAACTCATGGCTTTGCCATGAGTAAAGGTACACAATACCCAAAGTTGGGTCAGGGCCATAACGAAGGTTGTCTATGCGTTAGCCACCCTCAACTTATGCTTTTGGCATAAGCATAGGTGCACATGTCCAAGGAGGGACCAGGGCCAACATATTGTTCCCAGAAAAGATCAGTTGGGGTGAAAAAGAAAGGTCTAATTTTAAGCTCAAATTATTTGGATCAAAGAAGGATAACTTTCATTTGGTTTCTTTTATTTAGGCTAGAAATGGGCTATCTTGAATAAGGGCCTATGATCCTTTCCTAATTGTCTGTTACAACTTACTTTTAGTAGGACTAACCAGGCAAGTTCTAGCTCAGTACCAGTAGTGGACTATTCAAATTTCCTCACACTCACTTGACATCTCATCACTATACCAGATTATCAGACACCTAGTTCGACTAGAAGATTTAGGGTAATGCAATGGTGTAACTCTATTTCATGTTTAGAGCCACACAATTATCAGTTACTACGCCTAGTCATGCAACATTTTCCAGTTTTCTCAGGATATCATTTTAGCCATCATGCTTCAGAGTTAAACTATGTACAAAAGATATAAACATGCCGGTTCAACTGAAAAAGTAATCAGTCTTTTGGGGAAAAAGAACACAGGCAAGAAAACTCCAAAAGAGGATAGTGAGTTGGGCTACTCAGACTTCACCCTAACACTCACTTTCCATTTACCCCACCCCCAACAAAAAAGCATGCAATTGTCCCCAATGCATAAAAAATTAAATATTAGAGTGGTAGGTGAAGCAAACCTGTGGCGCAAAGCGCCGTCGATTCAACAAGCTGCTGCGTCCGGTTCCCCGGAACCCACATGCTCTGCAATCTGAACACCCTCAGTGGTGTCCTCAGCAGCAACCGCACAATCAGTAGTACCTCCTGCTGTATTTTCAGTGCGGGAGCTAGACGGCCCAGTCACTATCCGCGATGCTCTGATTTGGTGTGCCTCAGCCTCAGCAAGTGAGGCTCTCCTCGCAGCCTCCATCTCTCGGCGCTCCTTCTTCCTTGCTCGCGCCACATCTTCTGCTCGACCCCTATGCCTCTTGGCACTCTCTTGAGGAGAAGGTGGTGGAATTTCAGAAGTAGTAAACAGGGCCGCCAATTATATGTCCTAGGCAGGCTCGACAGAAGGGGCCTCAGAATCCGGCATCCTCGCCGCTAGTATCGTGTCGATGTCTGCACGAAGACTGTCGACTACAGCCTGAAGATTCAACACATCTACCTGAGGGGCTAGTCGAGCTAACACTCTCAACTCAAAGGCATCTAGGCGCTGTTAACCTCAGCAATCTTCCGCTCGGTAAGCTGCTGCATCTTCCTCTCTAGACGCGCTTCAGACTCAGTAATCGACTTATGCATCCACGGCTGGATATGATGCAGAAGAGTGGCTATTTGTGCCTCCAGTTTTTGGACCCTAGCAAGCGGGACCAGTACCGGTAGAGGGGCTGTGCGAGAGGAGCTCGGGCTAGGCTACTACCCCGGATAGACTCGACCGGGGTAGTGTTAGTCGAAGCCTGTGTAGCTGCGCAGGCCTGGGTTACCGTATCCGCAAGATCATCAGCAAGTGGTGGCAGCTCTGGACGGGGCCCTCTACGTGGGGCCAACTCATTGGCCTCGTCTCTAATGAGGCTGACGTCAACGGTGCCCTGTGGGGTCTTCAATTGATCTATGTGTCATATGGGCACACCTGCGGACCTGCAAAGGGCAAAAATCATACACGGGAAGGGGTAGGTAGTAATGACCTTGAATGCCTTCTCGTGCATGACTACCTGGAGAAGCCATGTGAAGTCCACCTCGAATCCGGCTATCATCGCCGCCATCAACACTGCTCGATCCCAGGTGACGATGTTATCAGCTGCTGTGGGGGAAAGGCAGTGACGGACGAGCAGCCACAAGAACTTTTCGACGAACGTGAGGTTCGCCTTCTTGATGGCCCCCTTCGGCTCAGTGACCCAATTGGCACCCTCTCCATCTACTGACAGGTGCAGGTCCATCCACCTCTTGATGGTCTCTCTCAGTGCTGGCTCACGCAAGAACTGTCCATCCTTTACTATCTGCCAGCGGTAGTCAAACTCGGTAGTGACGGGGGTCCGAGTAGCATCTTCACTCTCGCCATACAGAAACCGGCGGATGGCTTGCAGGGTAATGTCAACCTGCACACCCCGGACTCGAACCTGCTCTAGTGGGGCCTGTTTAGCGGGAGCAGCCCGCCTATCAATCTGTGATCGGAGAGTCGCTACGTAGGATGCGTAGAACTCTCGGACCATTTCCTCGCTGTATCGTCCCAACGGACGGGCTGTCAACTCTAAGCGATGCCTGGTGAAGAGGTTATGGATCTCCAGCATCGTTGGGAGACTCCCTGTAAGTACGCCTCTCCAAGGTGAGTGTCCGAGTCATTACTCCTTTATAAGTCAGGAACTAGGCGTCGGAGTAAACTTGAAACTGGCCGTCGACACACCACCAGTTTGGCTGATCAGAGGCTGGTGTGGGGACCTGAGGTGGTGCACCGGATGTAGAGTCTGAAGTGTCAGCCTCATCAGACGAGGCCGACGCTGCAGCAGTGGCGGGTGCGGGAACCTCAGCAGAGCCTGAAGCCTCCTCGGACCATGATACTCCTAAGGAGCCAGACGCTCCTTCCTCATTTGTGGCTGACCCAGAGGGTGTGCCGGTCAGTGTGCGCTCCTCATCAGACTGGGAGGCAGTGACTACACCGGACGCCACCTTTTTGGGTGTGGCTCTGGGAGCACGTGCAGCACGGGAAGGGGCGGAAGTGTCAGGGGGCACATACCCAGGGTCCCGCTCATCATCAGAGCCGATGATCAAGCGTGCAGACGGGGCAATAGAATTTGATCGCCCACATGCGTAGGTTCGGTTTTGCTTGGGTGCCATAGTAGATAGTACCTGCAAAGGATCACTATTACTACGAGTAGTGGCAAACAAGACAAGCGAAACCATACGATATAAAATAGGTAAAATAATATGTAAATGCTGTATAAACAGTGACACACGACGGGCCTGGTGACGGCTCGTCGTGACTATGACGGACCATCGTGAGGTCCGTCGTGGTGTACTTGGACTCTGTATAAATAGAGAACCCTGAAAAAGGGTCTCTGACTAGCATAACGGTGTGTGCAGCACGGACCGTCTCAGTTACGACGGTCCGTTGTAGATGTCTATCGTAGGACATTTGAAAAAAATGGAGACCCTTAGGAGGAGGTCTCTGACTGTTATGACGGTCATGCAGGATGGACCGTCGTGGGTACGACGGTCCGTCACAAGTGTCCGTTGAAGGACACTTCAGAAAAAAATGGAGACCCTTAGGAGGGGGGTCTCTAACTATTATGACGATCATGAAGGACGGACCGTCGTGGGTACAACGGTCCGTCACAAGTGTCCGTTGAAGGACACTTGGAAAAAAAATGGAGACCCTTAGGAGAGGGGTCTCTGACTGTTATGACGGTCATGCAGGACGGACCGTTGTGGGTACGACGGTCCGTCACAAGTGTCCGTTGAAGGACACTTGGAAAAAAAATGGAGACCCTTAGGAGAGGGGTCTCTGACTTGTATGACGTTCATGCAGGACGGACCGCCGTGGGTACGACGGCCCGTCACATGTGCCCGTTGAAGGACACTTGGGAAAAAATGGAGAGACCCCTTGAAACAGGGTCTCTGTCTAGCATGATGGTTATGCAGGACGGACCGTCGTGAGGACAACATCCGTCGCATGTGTCCAGTAGGACAGTGCTGCAAGGGCTTGTGCAACGGACCCTTCAAAGGTCCGTTGTGTCTACGACGGTCCGTCATCGGGGTCTCGTTCTAAATGACAGTGACAGAACTGTAGGTACCGTAAGCAACCCCAATGAACCCACATGGTCTTGTAGTTTTGTGGACCTATATGTGTCTATCCCAACTACCTAGGAAACTATTAATGCAAAATCACCTATGTCTAGGGTTGTCAACATGGCAAATTCAAAAATTTTGAGCCTAGGTTTAGACATAATCATATAAAGGAAACAATATACGACCAAGAACTAAGCTAATACACACAAATACACAAAAATACAATATAAATGAGTATAAATTTAGAGACACATACCTTAGAAATGGAGAAAAGGCAAATGGACAATAACTCAGTTGGCAGGGTAGACACCTACAGCAGCAGCTCCGACTAGTAGATAATAGTTTTAATGCTTTGGAGAGTTGTCGGGGTAATGATCAGTGAGGGGGAAATGTGGAAGTTGAAAAGAGAGGGGAGATGAGAGGAATTAGGAATGAATGGGGTGAAAATGAAGGGTTAGGGGGTTTAAATGGTCAGATTGTGAAAAAGGGTCCAGCCGGGTCGGGTCGGGTATAATTCATTAATCACGCGACAGTTCCCCGACAACGGTCTGTCGCAGTTGTGATGAACCGTCGTAGGTTCTGTCGTGTGTGCCCTAATTTCAACGCACCTAGATGTTATTATCATTTATATGTTCTACCTTGGAAAGTAGGATGCCCTCTTTTCAGTGTGAGTGGTTGCCACTGGATTCCATATCTTGCTCAAATGGTCTAATGTCGGTTATGGCGAAGTTTCCCAAATATAGAATGAACAATGTAAGTATGATGCTGAATACTAACTAGGACTATCTAAGGGATGTTTCTTAGTGTAGATAAGGGAATAAGACTTTTCCTATAAATTGCACAAATAGCTCTTGAAGGGAATTCTAGGGTAGGCTCTTTATGTATCGATATATATTTATAGATCTTATGCATGAAATTATAGTGTTAACGTACTTGTTATAGTGATACGTATTGTGTTTGTCTTATTGTGTCTACATGATGAAGTTCTTACTTAATATGCATGTTGTTGGCTTTACTTGTCACGGTGATGTATGAAGTAAATGCCAATGCTTGTGATCTCTTTATTGGTTTACTTATTATGTGTGATATTATAGGGTTCCACGTGTACATTTCTATGGTAAACATAGATTGGAATTATTAGTAAGGTCTTATGATGTATTGGTGAAAAGAATTCTAAATATACAATGTGGACTATGCTTTCATTAGGTTATATTTATAGTATTGTCTTGCATGTTTTATTGACATGTGCTCAAAAGTCAAATGGGTTATGACTATTATGTAATAAGTGAATGATTTCTTATATTAAGTCGATGAATTATGTTGATCTTATGTCTAAGGTGAAAGACATATGTTGCGATTTATTGAATGTAATGTTCCCAAGTCTAGGGTGTCTACATAGGAACACTTGCTGTGAATAGTATTATGGGATGCTACTTGCACATTGCACTAGTTTGCTTCGTGTTTTCTTAGGTGATGGTTTTTAGGTGAAGTTTGTGTTTTATGATATTTTATGTACTCATGAATGTAAATGTTTGAATTGATGAAGGTTGTATAATTGTTCACCTTGGTGATTTTTTAATTTAAAATTGTTAATATAGGTCCACTCTTGAGAAGTGATGGTGTGACTAGCCAATATAATAAATGTATGTCTATGAATTGTAACAACTTTCCAAAATGATTCATATTTCTGAAAACTAGTTTCATACCATATTAATGTTTGATCTTATGCATGTTAGGAGTCTTCTTTTCAAATGTTGATACGTTCTTTTATATTATGATGTAATGTGGGTGTGCGGTCTATAGTCCCTAATGCTCTATATGTGAGTTGTTCATGACTTGAGAGATATTGTATATTTGTTGTGATCCATTGGAGAGTGTTTTCATACATAACTAGGTTGTTTATCTTATGTGATGATGATGACAAATATGTACACACAGATCTGATGCATAACTATAAGTATATTACTTATGGTGTCAATTAAAAGTATGATTTTCAAATGCAATTTTATCTTTTACAATGCATGTTATGTATATGACCAATGAAGGTTTAATGTGTGTTCTCTACTTGTGTTTACTTGAAAGGTTTCCTTATATATATGCATATACACACACATGAATATAGTCATGTGTTGTCTAAATATCTTTACATGAAAGGTTTCCTCATATACGTACACATACACACAGATGAATTTATGAATGAAGCATGTTAATGATAATCTAGTGAATGAGAGTCTCTTGGATGGTTTCCTTTATAGTAATCTATACTAGACTATGTTATAATTATGTCATACTACATTCTCACTTAATGTATGTTTTATGTATGAACAGTCTCATGATTAACTTATAAGCTATGTATCTGTATACAAAGAGTTAATATTCGAAATCCTATCTTATACTATAATGTTTAATAAAAGTCTTAATGCCTTTTCAAAAAGGGAAAGTTAGCTTAGCACCGAGTGAACTTAGCAATAAGAGGTGTTCGTTCCCAAAAGGAAGGTAGGTTCACCAAATGTGGTGCATCTTTCCAAAAGAAAGATAGGTCCAACAAATGTGGTGTCTCTTCCAAAAAGGAAGGTAGGTTCACCAAATGTGGTGTTCCTTCCTAAAAGAATGTTAGGTTCATCAAATGTTTTCATAAGGTGGAAACTCCAATGTTAATTAGCAGTAAGAGGGTTTCTAGTAAGAACATCCTATTTCTTTAACTATGTGCCCCTATAGGAACCTTAACAAGTAAATACACCTAGATTATATTAGCATATATATGTTCTACCATGGCAAGTAGGATGCTCTCCTTTTGGTGTGAGGGATTGACCCCGGATTCCATGATTAGTTCACATGGTCTAATGTCGGTTTAGGCAAAGTTTCAAAAATGGAAAATTTACAATGGAAGTAAGATGATGAACACTAAGAAGGACTACCTAAGCGATGTTTCTAAGGGTAGGTAAGAGAATGGGACTTTACCTATGCAATACACAAGTAGCTTTTGAAGGGAATTATAAGGTGTGTTCTATATGTATGTATATATCTTATGCATGACATTATGTTGTTCACATACTTTTTATAGTGATATGCATAGTATTAGTATTATTGTGTCTACATGATGAAGGTTTTACTTAGTATGCATGTTGTTGGCTATAATTGTCATGATGATGTATGAAGTAAGTGGCAATGCTTGTGATCTCCTTGTTGGTTTACTTGGTATATGTGAGGTTGTGGAGATCCACATCTACATTGCATTAGTAGACTTAGATTGGTATTATGATTAAAGTCTTATGTTGTATTGATGAAATACAATCTAAATATTCAATGTTGATGATGGTTTCATTAGGTGATATTGATAGTATTGTCATACATGTTGTCTTGGGATGTGCTTAAAGACTTAATGGGTTATGACGATGAAGTAATAAGTGAATGAGTTCTTAATGAGGTCTATGAATTATGTTTTTCTCACGACCGAGGTGAACCCCCTAAAAGTAACATGGCATACTTGACCTCGCGGAGGTACTTTAAAAGTCCATGGTTATCATTCATCTCATTCTCATAAGTAAATTTAGCGGAACATTTAAAACTTTCTAGGTAAATCATATGCTAGAACATCACTTCATTTATATAAGAAATATCATTACTACATATTTAGACTCTAGTCTCCTTTTGTCATCATAGACTCAACATCAGTAGAGTATATTAGGGATACGACCCTTACAACATAATCATAAATATACATTACAATACTTTAAACGTAACTTTACATAGGACATCCTTGAATCTTAAGGACTCATTTTGCTTGTTCTTGGGAAACACATAACAGGTTCCTCATTTATAGAGATATCCTTTAAGCATCCATAGCCTACACTATGTGTAAAATGTAGAGAATTATGGAGTTAGTACAACAATGCACGAAGTATGGCAACAATGTAATAACATGCATTTAAAAGAGACATTTTTTTTGAAATCATACTTTATGCCTTTTTGAGAAAATCTTCATAAAGAATTTATACAGTAAGCATTATATCATTTACATACTTCATATAGGTATATTTCATGGCCAAACATAATATTAAATCATACAATGCATTGAAGGAATTTTAGGACCATTTTACAGTAAGCACTTTCACATTACAGTGAGCTTATTCTCTTTATAGTTAATCCGTTTCTTTTTTATTCCTTAACCCTCCAATAAACCCATTAGTTATGCTTGGTGCAATGACCACCTTAAAGGCCACAAGAAATCATACATATAACCTATACAAGCCAACACCTACCATCATAGAAGTATAACACACTATAAGACCCATTCAAGTCAAGATTATAAGGGCATTACAGTGAACTCTATTCACTTTGCACTTGTAGTAATTTTAATTCACATAGAACATTATGAGACCTTACTCACGATCCCAATCTAAGACTACTAGTGCATTCTACATGTGAAGCCCTACAACCTCACACATACTTAGTAAACCTATCATGAGACTACAAGCCTTAACATTTTATTTCATACATCAACAAGGCAATATAGAAAACTTTATTTAAGCCAACAAGACCTTAATCATATAGTCATTAATACAAACATTATGCATATACAATAAGACCACTTCCTTTGGACTCATACAATGCATTTAATCATAACAAATAGACAACACTATAAAGTCATGCATAAGGAACATCAACATAGTCATATGAATTAGAACACCTTCCTAGGACTTCCCTCAATAGCCACTTGTGCAATTAATAGGTGAAGTCTCATACCCCCACCTACACAAAGAAACTAACCTTAGGTTATCCTAGTTAGGGTCCTTACTTTACTTCCATTATCCATTGTACTTTAGTGAAACTAAAGCCTTAAACGACACTAAGACCATGGGTACTGCATGGAATTTTGTGTGGTAGAGACTTATACCAATGGAAAGTGCTCTAGTTAGCTAATGTTGAAAATAAAGACAGGCTAGAATACTAAGTGAAATCACTTGCCAGATCCTATGTGGAAAGCATAGTTATGGAACTAAGAGATATTGTATTTTGACTCTCTCCATGCTCAAGAGCATTGGAGTCCTTATCTTATGAGAAATCATAGGTGAACCTTCCTCAAAGGAAAGTCAACACCTCATGTGGAACCATAGGTGAATTTTCTTCCCTGGGAAGTCAACACCTTATGTGGACCCAATGGTGAATCTTTCTCTAAATGAAACCAACAACTCTCATTGTCAAGTTCATTCGGTTGTAAGATAAGTTTCCTTTTACTAAAGAGCCTTTATCAATATTACTTTATATAGTTATGGGCTTTAGGAGATTGAATCCTCATACGCTTAGCTCATACATCATAGATTAGAGTTCATCAACATATATCATGTGAGAATCCCTTTCGCAAGGACATAACATATGTAAAGCACCATCTACTTTAGGGTACACTTGAGCACAATATTTAAGGCCCCTTCATTGTCTTGATCATCATACATGTGTTTGTATATACATGTGATCAAAGCTTTCACATAACACACTAAGGTTACACATATTCATACATTACTTTATTGATGCATATAGTACATGTTTAACACTTAAGCATACATTTATATTCATAAACATAGAAAACCAAACCTAGGAACTATCCTATCAAGGTCCACATGTGTAATGCATACAGAAGGTCTTATACCCTTGCCCATAGTATAAAACCTATCAAGTATTCCTAGAGCATGATACATCACACAACATCACAGAATGGATAACATATCATAACACACATATATTCAAGACTTACTATATCATTATAGTACGCTCTAATCATTATTGACATATAAAATCTTTACTCGTCATAACACTTTAGATAATAACTTACCATAGGAAGCCCCTATACATAAACATAATGTAGCCATTTGCATGCTCACAATATTGGCAACACAACGTAGATCACAGCTAGAATAGGAAACATTGCATAGGCTTCATATAGGAATCATCTCTATCACACATTCATAATGAAACTTCCATCAAGGCTATGTTCACATCACATATATATATTCGAAATAAAGTAAGAACTGCCACCATAAGTGGATCACACCACACAATGTCATACAAGGGTTCCTCAACTATCACTACTACAGAAAAATAGAAAGGAATAGCAATTTTTACCAATTCATCATTATTTGATCACTGTTGATCAATACACCTTTTTAATAAATAATTAATGTATATGGAAGTAGATTATTGTACTTTGACATAAACTAAATCATGCATAAGAAACTACAGGGTGCTGCTACTAACAAGTACACTACATCGCCAATACACTAGAAAGTAGAGGCATAGATCATTAACCAATTTCCCTAGAATTGATCATCAATCATATTTCATAAATAATATCAATCTATGCATGTAGCTAAATACATGAAAATCAAGTCTAAATCTTGTTTCATCTACCCTACAATTGAGATCACATCATGTATATAGGCTAAAAGAACCTAGATCTATCCTTACAGAGACTCCTATACTTTGGTCATGAATGACTCACACCCACAATTTATCTATAATATCAACATAAGGCAATAGTTAAAGAAATAATAACAACAAAATCCTACTACAAGCGTAAAAATATATATATTACAGTAAAGGTCATGCATTAACATTCAAGAGGAAGTACGGATCAAGTCTTCATGCATCAATCCTCATTAGACCAAAATCACATAAATCATCATCAATACACATACTAGGCATCGATATAAGCATTTAACGTAATAGAATCACAATTCAATCATTACAATGCCACCACCACAATGACCATACATAGGATAAAATGAATTTATAACGGGACATGGGTTCATCATGCAACTGGACTGAAAATCCAATTTAGATTCAGTAAATTCTCATCAATTAAACATGATTAAACCTTTGAAAACATTTTAAGAAATAACCCATTGCTACATTGAAGAAGAGGAAGTTTGATCATGAACTTCCATTGAGAACATTTGAAGTAACTCTCTAGATGGAAGATTAACTAGATATGAAGGATCATCATACCTTAATGCAGAAGAATACCTCTAAAACATGGTGAAGAACCCATGGAAATCCAAGCTCACAGTTGTTCTTGAGGTTGACCTTCAATTGAGGTTGTACAGAGAGTTTTGTTTGGAAGGAAAGTCTAAGTTTTGTAAATTGAATTTGGAATGGGGTTGTGACATTTTTTATCACATAAATATACCAAAAAATAACCAAATAAAAAAATTAGGGTCAGGTTAGCACATGGGGTGAATTTCAAATTCACCCCTTAATGAAGCACCATGCAAGAACTGAATTTGTAGGCTGCATCGACAGGAACAATCGACGGGGCGTGGTCTGGTCGATATGCCATCCTGCTGCTCCATTGTTTGTGATTGCAATTTCTTCCGGGGAGTCTAGTCTCACACGTGTAATTGTGTTTCAACGCCTCCCAGCGAGGAGGCAAAGGATGAGGCATCAGTTTGGGTTCTTTTATTGAAACTACCAAGGCAGTGTCTCCACATCCTTTAGGTAATCCTTGAGGGTCTATTGCGGGGCCCTTGGGGATTCGTGCTCGAGCATTTCAAATGTAAGTTCGAACCTTAACTATTCAAGGAATTCCAAATCAGCTTCACACAACACAAATACTCGCAACATGTCCAAACATGCTAGGCACACTCAAGACACACACATGCACGTCTAAAAGGCTAACATTCGAAAGTCTAGGATGTTCTTGGAAGTTTTACCTTTAAACATTATTAAACTCAAAATACATCCTATAAACATAGTTATTAATTATATAAGGACTTCATAATACAATTACACACATATAAGCACATGAAAACATCTAAGGCCTCTAAGTGAGTTATCTTCGAACGCCTTGGTCGTCCCTTGACGTTTCACTTCTAGATGACTTCAAATAACTAATTCATACTTTAAAACACTTAGTTAACATGTAAACAAGATTATAGGATCAATTTAGGCTCTATACACCCTAACTCATTTTGTGGGTCTTACAATATCCCCCACTTGGGAACATTCATCCTCGAACGATTCTTAGAACACTCTAATCACAACAAGGACTTCAATGAATAATAGGTAATCTCAAAACATTCACAACATCATCGATATAGAAGTTAATGCACTATATTCCAAGGAACATATATTAAAAACATTTAGAAGTCAATGAAACACAAGCAATCAAAACTTTTATTCACTAATTCTTTACTGCATCAAACACGTAGGCTCTTATCATGTTCATAGAAGGAAAATCCTTATACTAATCATAACATGGTATTTAAATTTTATTTTATTAATATTTTATCATGAAACCATATTTAAGTCACACTTAGGAAGTTTCAACAACTCTCAAGAAACAATAAGCCTCTCCTACTTCAATGCACTTAGACTTCAATTATGTAAATAAACAAGGATCTTCCTTACTTAGACCTACTTCCATGAAGGTCATACTTAACCATACCAATCTTAGTAGTGTCCATGGATGAATTTCCTTCTCCTACACACACTTACATGTCTCATGTATTTATAGGCAAGCAATGCACAAAGGTCAATTCAATATAAAATGAGAATTTCTCAACTTTTAACCCTAGCATGCTCACATTATTTTTCTTCATAAAGTAGTCAATGTGGTAATTCATACCACATACATCGCAACAATACGAAGCCATTTCACAAAATTTCAGTTTCTAGCTTATCACCGGCCTTCATAAATTTGCATCATTTCGGGAAGTCTTACAATTTATAGGCTCGCACAAGGACAATAGCTAAAAATTCCTTCACTTTTCAAAAGTGAGCCTACAATCATGCTTCCCAAACCATACAAGTCACATAATTTTCAAGAAAGTCATCATTCTTCATTTTAAAGAGGCTCAATTTCTCATTATAAGGCTAAACATTACACATCAAGAATTACTTCAAACATGATTCATACGTTATCTCATCAAGTTAAATGCACAACTACTATATAAAGATGCACAATCAACATGAGAAAACATGAACTTAGTCAAAATACTTTTTAATGTAAATTTAGAATCTTCATAACATACATAACATAGTGTCACCTAAAACATATATAGCATAAGGAGAAAATTCAACTCATACTTTAGTACAAGACTCCTATCATGAACAAGATATTAGAAACTCACTAGTCTGAAGCTCAAATAAACAGTGAAGGAAAAGATAGAAATATCTACAATGTTATTAATCACATCACCATCCCCCACTTAGGGTAGACCCAATTAAGAGAAACTCTACTCACCTATCATCATTCCTTTAGGCCTAACATCAAAAGTAAATCAATAACATTCAAGATAGGTCAAATTACAAAATCATATAAGGTGTCAACAATAACATGAACATCAGGGGTCACAAAATATTAGGGAAACAATAGAGCAGAATTACCCATAAGACCCCCTTATTTTCTTTAAACATTAAAGTAATGTAACATCTAGGTCAATAAAACCCACATCATCACCTTATAAGGAGTATCAGGCTACTGTTACTTCTAGGATCAAGCCTAAAAGACATAAATCCATGCAAGACAACACATATATTTAGTCAACATGCATTTTAAGTTATTTACCACATTCATCAATGTATTTCAAGTCTAAACCAATCATAAGTCTATCATCATCCAAAGTCATATCGTAGAATTTCAATCCAAAAGAAAACTCATTTTAACTATAATTACTTCTAACATGCTTTAACCATATATTACATACATTTCTCACCATAATATGCCATTTCACATAGAGCTAATATATAGCCACAAGGGATATCATATAATCAAGGCATACCAAAGTTTGCCTTCATACATAATAATGAAACAATAAAAGCAACATAAGCACCAAAACTCACCTTTTCTTCCTCTCATAGATATACAATCTCATCCAATCAATAACATCTAAAAGACTACCGACCATGAACATAAAGAGAGATGTTATACAGGTAAGTTCTATGGCACGACATAAGAATGATGAACAAGGGAAACTCTATCGTCCCATAGACTCTTGCTCATAGATGTGTCGCGACTCACCACCGATGATCTAGACTCTAAGACCACTTTCATAAATCTCATACTATGATACAATGTTTATCAGGCCGGGTAAAAACCACTAGAAGTAACATGGCATAGTTGACCTTTCGGAGGTCGTGTACAATGCCAAAGTTATTATTCATCGCATTCTCATAGGTAAATTTAGCAGATTATTTAAAACATTCTTAACACATCATATGCTAGAACATCATTTAATAATATAATACATATCGTAAGTACATATTTAGACTCTAGTCTCTTTTGCCATCCTAGACTCAACAACTTTAGAGTATATTAGGGACACAACCCTTACAAAATAATCAAAAGTATATAATTACAAGACTTTTTTAACACTTCAAAAATTCAAGACGTGTTGTTGATCCTAACATAAGTTTCGTAAGGTATAGACACTTTTTAAGGTCCATTATATTGTTTATAAGTCATTTAGGAAGTCAAGAAACCAAAACGTCCATGACTTAATTTTAGGAGTCGTAAATAGATGAAAATTAGTAGAGGGGTGTCTAACATGTTTTTAAGTTGATTCATAGTTTAAATGTTTGTGTGAAACTCGCTAAGGACCAACTAAGGGGCTTTGAGGAAGACCCTTGCAAGTGGAGTCAAACACTGCCTGGGTAGTGTGCACCCATGAAGGGGCATCTATGGGGCATGTGTTGATCGATAGGACGTCGACGTCAACCATTGAACAACACTTAGCTAATTTTTTCGAGGCCCTCAGTTTCACAGTCTCTCACCAAGTAAACGAGTGTGCAGCATGAAAGAGGGACCAGTCGTTGACTCACAGATGGACTGTTGGTCGAGGCCTCGTCTGTGAGGGTCTAATTCTGATGCACGTGTTATCTTATATTAAAAAAGTAATTAAAGGTCTTTGTTTTTATTTAGGGATTAAAGGATTTCTAATTAACTTAATTAATACCCCAAAGAAACACCCCAAACCCATTAGTCTAATTACAACTTTCAAAACAAAAGTATCTTCCTTTAATCTCCCTTCTCTCTCTATTGGAAGACACCATTAAAGACAACCTAGGGGAGTTATTTTGGGGTTTTTAAGGTAAAACATCACCATAAATTCTTCATCAAACATTGACGTATGAGACCTTTGAGACCTCTTTCCTCAAAGGGTTTCTTTAATGTATTTTCAAAAGTTGAGTTTTCATGTGTGTCTTTCTCAATCTTGAAAATTATTTTATGAATTGGTTTTTTATGTTTCTATTGGTTAATATGAATTGGTTAACATGTATTCTATCTCAATTATTATATATCTTGATGGTTTTGTATAGTTTGTAGAAGATGGTCCTTAACCCTTAACCCTAGGTTTGATCTTGACGTGATTCTTGTTGGTATACTTGATTGAGTAAGGTTATGGGGCTTTACTTAGTCATTGAACTTGCTGTTTCATAGGGGCTCATGTTAATTAAATTACTTTGGTAATGTTGAAATATACTAGTATATATGCTTGTTTCTAATATTACTTGATGACAGAGTTACTTGAATAGGTATTCAACTATAAATTACGCATGTTGATTTGACTAGACTTGATACTGAGGGTCTTATGATGTAAATGCCTATGTCTTAATGAATATGCAATAATGGTTAGTATGGTCTTGTTAAATGTGAATAAAGGTTTTAAATTAAAAATTCATACTTTATGAAATATACCATTGTTTAGCATGATTTCAAAGTATATGTGCATATGGTCTCATATTGAGTACATGTGGCGGACTAACCCAATGTATTCCTTTTCCCCAACATGTTATTTTCCCTTCGTTGAAGTTTTTTGAAGGATACTTGAAGAAGGATTGGATCTCTTACTCATCAAAGTAGGCTAGGTCCTTATTTTTCTAGGGAGATGCCACTATCTAGCTTATGGAGTTGCTTTTTGTTAAATACTTCTATTGTTCTTTCTTTCCAATTAGTATGAAACAATGTATAGCCCATGTAAGTTATTTTTACTTTGATGTATGGGTTATGCACAAGTTCTTACACTCTTATTAGATGTCTAGTCATAGTCCTTAATGAGGACGACGACGTTGGTTAAGTCTAGGGGGTAAACCCGGATGTGACAACTTTAAACATTACTCGATATAGGATATACTTGAATATTAACGATTCCTTTTGCCTCAGCTTGGGAAACACATATCAAGATCCTCATTTATAGAGACATCCTTTAAGCATTCATGATCTACACTTTTTGTAGAAAGTACCGAAGGATAGAGTTAGTACAACAATGCACGAAGTATGCAATCATGATAAAACATGCATTTAAAAGGGACATTTTTTTAAAATCATACTTCATGCCTTTTTGAGAAAAATTCATAAAACATTTATACAATAAGTAATTATATCAGTTATATACTTCATATAGGCATATTTCATGGTCAAAGATAATATAAAATCATACAATGCATTTAAGGCATTTTAGGACCAGTTTAGAGTAAGAACTTTTACATTACAGTGAGCTTATTCTCTTTACAGTAAATCCGTTTCTTTTTAATTCCTTAACCTTCCAAATAACCCTTTAGTGATACTTGGTGCAATGAATCACCTTAAGGCCACAAGAAATCATACATATAACCTCACAAGCCAACACATACCATCATAGAAGTCTAGAACACTACAATACTCATTCAAGTCAAAACCATAAGGACATTACAGTGAACTCTATTCACTTTGCACTTATACTAATATATCTTCACTGAATATTATAAGTACTTACACACAATCCTAATCTATATCTACTAGTACAATGTACATGTAAAGCCTCATAACCTCACACATACTTAGTAAACATATCATGAAACCACTAGACTTAACACTTTATTTCATACATCAACAACGCAATATAGACATCTTCATTTATGCCAGCAAGACCTTCATCATATAGTCATGAAGACCAACATTATGCATAAACAACAAGACAACTTCATAGTGACTAATACCAATTATTTCATCACAACAACTAGACAACACTACAAGTCATGAATAATGAACATAAACATAGACACATGCATTAGAATACCTTCCTAGGACATCCCTCAAGAGCCACTTGTGCAATTAAAAGGTGAGGTCTTATACCCCCACCTACACTAAGCCACTACCCTTAGGTTATCCTAGATAGGGTCCTTACTTTACTTCATCAATTGTCCATTTTACTTTAGTAAATTATATCCTGAACTGACAATAAGACCATGGGTGCTACATGGAATTTGGTGTTGTAAAGCCTTCCACCAATGGAATTTGCTATACATCGCCAATGTAGAACATTAACACATCTTATGGAACTAAGACATATTGCATTTGCACCATCTCCATGCCCATGACCATTGGAGTCCTCAACTTATAAGAAATCATGGGTTAATCTTCCCCAAATTGAAGTCAACACCTCATGTGGAACCATAGGTGAATGTTATTCCGAGGGAAGTCAACAACTTATGAGAACCCAATTGTAAATCTTCCTCCAAGGGAAGCCAACACCTCCCATTGTCAAGTTCACTTGGTGCTAAGCTAAGTTCCCTTTTATAAAAGATCTTTATCAACATTACTTTATAAAAAAATAGGCTTTAGGAGATTGACTCCTCATATGCGTAGCTCATAGGTCATAGGTGAGAGTTCATCAAGCTATATCATGTGATAAATCCTTTAACATGGACATAGCATATGTAAAACACTATATAGTTTAGGGTACACTTGAGCACACCTTTCAAGGCCCCTCCATTGACTACATCATCATACATGTGTGAAACCCTGTCACATAACACAATAAGATCACACATATGCATACTTTATATTACTAATGCAGATAATGCATGTTCACCACCAAACCATACATTCATATCATAAACATGGAAAACCAAACCTAGTAAAAATCCTATCAAGGTACACAAGTGAAATTTCATTGTTAGGGTACCATACCCTTGCCCATACTAGTACACCTATCAAGTCATCCTAGTGAATGATACATCACACAACATCATAGAATTTATAACATAGTATAAGAAATATTTATTCAATAATTACTATATCATAAAGTAAGGTCTATTGATTATTGACATATACAATCGTTACATCACATAACACTCAAAATAAGACCTTATCATAGGCAGCACATATACATAAACTTAACGTAATCACATGCTCATAACATTAGCAACACAACCTAGATCATAGATAGAATAGGAAAATAGGCATAGGCTTCACGTAGGGTCATCATCACCGTCACACATTCATAATGCAACTACCTTCATGGCCATATTCACATCATATATATATATATATATTGGCAATATAGTAAATACTGCCACAATAAGTGGACCATACCACACTATAACATAAAAGGCTTCATCAAATATCAATACCTATACAAAAGTAGAGAGGAAGAGAAATTTTTACGAATTCATCAACCTTTGATGACCGTTAATCAATACACCTTTTTCATCAATAATTAATTTATAATGCTACTAACAAATACGGTACATCATCAATACAATAGAAAGTAGAGAGACATCAATCATTAACAAATTTCCCTTGCATTGATCATAATCATATGTCATCAATAAGTTAATCTAGGGTAGTAGCTAAAAAAATAAAAATCAAGTATAACTCATGCAACATTTAACCTAGAATTGAGATCACATCATGTATATAAAATTATCAATCTAAAGGCTTAAAGAACCTAGATCAATCCTCACCAAGATTCCTTTACTTTGATCATGAATGACTCACAAAAAAAATAAATTTCAAATATCAACATAATAGAGTTGTTAAAGAAATCATAACCCAAATGAAATCCTACTACAAGTGCCAAAAAAATAAGAATACAGTAAAGGTCATGCATTAACATTGTATAGGAAGTAGGGATAAAGTCATTACGTAGCAATTCTCATTGGAAAAACAACACATAAATCATCATCAATAAACCTACTAGTCAGTATATATAATCAATTAAACGTGATAGAATCATAATTCAATCATTACAAAGTAACAATCTTAATGCCCATACATAGGCTAATACGAGAATTGAAGGTGACATGGGTTCATCATGAAATTTGATTGAAATTCACTTTAGATTCATTACATTATCATCAATATATCATGATTAATCAATTCAAAATGTATTTAGAAAGAACCCATGGCTATATTAGAGAAGAAGATGTTTGATCATGAACTTGCATTGAAAACATTGGAAGGAACTCTATATTGGGAATGTTAACTAGAGATGAAGGATCACCATACATTTATGTATAAGAATACCTCTAAAACATGTTCAAGAGGCCATGGAAATCCAATCTCCATGCTTTTATTAAGTTTCACCTTCAACAGAGGTTCTAGAGAGAGTTTTGGTTGGGAGGGAAGTCTAATTATTGTGAATTGAATTGACAATGGGGTTGTCACGTTTTTTATCACTTAAATACACCCAAAAATATCCAAATAAACCAAATAGTGTCTGGTTATCACACCTTAATGAAGCAGCATGCAAGCACTAAAGTTGCAGATTGCATCGACGGGCACAATTGACGGGGCATCGTTTGGTTGACGAGCCACCCTGTTGCACTGTTGTTTGCGACTGCAACTGCTTCCTAGGAGGATATGCTCACACCTCAAAGTTTTGATCAACGCCTACGATCAACGGGGCATCAATTCAACGATGAGGTGTCAGTTGTGGTTCGTCTATTGACGTTGCAAAAGTAGTATCTCAATAGCCTTTGGGTACTTCTTGACGGTCTCCTGTGGGGCCCTTGGGGAGTTGTACCCGGACATTTCCAATGTAAATACAATTCATAAAAATTAAAGTACCTTCAACATCAGTTTTACCCAAAGAAATACTCGAAACACGTCCAAACATGCTAGGCACACACATGCACGTTTCAAGAGCTTACTTTCGAACGTCTTGTACGTTTGACCTTTAAACATTGTGACACTCAACATAGTGCCTATAAACATCATTATTTCTCATATAAGGACTTCATAAGACAATGACACACATATAATCACATGAAAACATCTGACGCCTCTTAGTGACTAGTCGTTGAATGTCTTGGTCGTTCCTTGACGTTGAGTTCCCAATGGCTTCAAATAACTCATGAATACTTTAAAACACTTAATTAAAATGTAAAAAATCATATAGTGACAAGTAAGTCTCTAGATAACCGAACTCATTTTGGGTCTCTAACATTGATGTACTTATTGAATGTGATGTTCCCAAGTCTAGGGTGTCTTCAGTTGAACACTTCGTGTAAATGTTGTAATGTGATGCTAATTTCACATTGCACTAGTGTTGATTGGGGTTGTCTTAGGCTATGGTAATTATGTGATTTTTGTTTTTTATGAAATCTTATGTACTTATAAATGCATATGTTTTAATTGATGAAGGGGGTATGAATGTTCCCCTTGGTGACCTCTAGGTGATACTTGGGTATGAATGGTGGAATAGGACACTACTCAAGAATTGCACTAAGTGTTACTCAATAGTTTCGTTGGGTTAATGAGTGAAGGTAAAAGTAAGGTAATGCTATGAAGGTGTTAAATGTGTCTTAAATTTGATATATGTCTTTATGTGTTGTTGTGAATAGTATCCTTGTCTATATAATGTATGTGAACTATATTATGAATATTGTATCAAATCTAAATAAAGTTTTACTAAAAGATGTGATTCATGGTTTCTAACTACATGTGCTCTTTAAATCATGTTTCTTAATTATTATCATACTTAGTGCATTCTTGTATTATATCTTTCTTCTTCATCTTTTTACACAAAGTGTAGGTGGGGATTGTTAGAGGATATTTCCTAGAATGAAGAGCATGGGTAGCTATTCCCAAGTACAAGTATGTCCTTAATCATTCAAGGGCCTTCATGTCAAGAGCTAAAATTAAGTTGATTTAATAGTGTAGTTTATACTTTTATGTTGTTAAGGGTCATGTCCCTATTCTATTATATTGATGTGTCTACGATAGCAAGACGAGACATAATGTCTTAAGTATGCACTAATGATTTTAACATGATATAATGTTTTAGAATTGTGTTATTCTATGAATTTTTTTTAAAATTTTCCAATAATTTTAAGACAATACAAAGAAAGATGTCTAAGGGCTTATATAAGACCTCTGAGACGTCAAGTATGCCATGTGGCTTCTAGGGGGTGGTCCCCGGTAGTGACACTTGACCTGGGGAAACTCTCAGCGAAAGACTTAATCAATAATTAGGAACCCTTAAATATAACTCAACTCATAAATAAATCATAACAAAAAAAATTCAATTTAGCTCATTGTAGTCTGAAATGTTTAATAATGTAACTATTCAACTCAAGTATTAAATATTTAACAGTATTATGAAAAGAGTCATCAAAACACTACTTTTTATAAAGCCTCTAATGACTATGATGAACGTTGAGACAATACCCATGAGTTCCTAGCAAAACTAAAAAGTAAATGGGACTGCTTTGGAAGCAAAGAGCCTCACCAAAGCAACTCTACAATTTTAAGTGGTGTCAATAGTGTGTCTGTTGATGACCCTGAACTAGTGTACCTTCATAATTAAATATGCATACTAAATGACGTTATTACATAAAAGATACAAAAAACCAAGCACTCTAAAGAATATACATAAGTTTGAACGGTTAAAAAGGAAGTAGATAATCCCTTCATCTAAACTCAACTAAAATCATCTCTCAACTCAAAGATACTCAAACTCACAAGTACTCAACTAAGTTCAATATAAAACCAACAATAAAGATGCATTAAAAAAATAGATTTTAAAACATTAGGTAATAACTCAAATGAATTTAAAAAAATGTGATAATATACTCTTTTACTCTAAAGTTAATGAGTCTATAACCGACAATCACCACAATGAACTATGTGATGATGCAGCGTCTAACCCACGCTTTCAGAACTTTCCTACACCTTGATAGAATATAATACATCTTCACCAAATGGATCATAAAATCAATGTTTAAAATCAATAATGAATCATCTAAAAAGTATGACCCCTTTTTAGCCACATTGGCACACATGGTTTGTGAGGACTTTGAGTTTTCTTATTTCTTCCCCGTGTTGGTCCCCAATGCTACTCCCAATAATATAACTCATCCTCATATGTTTTAAAACATTTCCTCATCCTCAAACTTTTATATTATTACTAAAAAGGTTCTTTTAAATGATGTAGTGATCCAAACTCCACATGAACTCATTTGGAAATTAATGTTTCCCTTCATTTTAAGGTAAAAACATTTAATCTTGTGAATATATAGTTCCCTTATATTTATTTGAAAAATCTAAACTCAAATCTCCTCATATTCAAACTCAATTACTCATGTTTTAAAACAAGTTTAATAAATTTCTAAGAGACTTCTAAAAAGGATTCAAAAGAAATTGTTGAATTCTACTCTTAACTAAATCTTATATTTTAATTATGAATTCAAGCGTTATGAATTGTATGTGCATGATACATCAAGTGTTAATGGAGGTATTAAGTATTGATAATAATAAGAAAACATAGGTATGATTCGAGGGAACATACGTGAAAATGACAAAAGGTGAGGGATGTGGCGCACTAAGTGGTGTGGGGCGCCAACCCCAAAAATGTTTAAGGTTTTTTAGGGAACACAGATTGGAATGATGATCAAGGCCCCATGATACTTGAAGCTATTTGGGGTGCGATGAGTGACGCAGCGCCCTACCGCAATGCCCAGGTTTTGAAAAATTTTCTTGCTCCTTTTCCATGTCTAACTCACCTAGAATTAAGCAATTTCTCTGAAAGCCTTTGGAACTCAAAAACCCAACATAATTAAAAAGAATTCAACTCAAATTTTCTCAAGAACAATACTCAAACAGAAGATCCTCACCTGAAGAACTCAATGAAACCTCATATTGAAGAATGAAGCACAAAACTTAAAGAAACTCAATATTCCTAATCTAATGGATAAAATTTGTAAAAGGAACTTATGATTGGCATGTGGGTGAAGAGTTTGAGATTTGGACTCATTTAGGGCCTTGTTTATATAGATATAGTGTTCTCAAATTTTTATTTGTACAATAAATTGATTTTAAATTCTCGATTTTCAAATGTATGGATTAAGTAACAAATCACGGACAATAACAGTCAAAAAGGAGCAAAAAAAACTAAAGAAATGAAGAATGGCATGTCTTGTAAGTGAGAAGAGCACTTGGAGAATAGCCAAATGACTAGCTGGAACACCTAAATTTCTACTGTCTCTGCCCTGAGGGAAGCAACCAGGTTAGTAATAAAAAGGAGTAGTCGACGAATCACCAAGCAGTTCAGCAATGCAAAGAGTGATCGCCCAAAGTTACAAAACTTGAGGATGTCGAGTGCCAAGGAAATAAGACGATGGAATAGATCAATGGATGGTTCGCCGAGTGGTTCGTCAAGCCCTACTCAATTCAACAATTCACCCTATATGGCTTATTTTTTGAAACTATAGACTAAATTTTGAATATTTATTTTGAATGTGACATATGTTTTAAAAGTTAGGTACAGTGGACTTAGGCAAACTTAGTTTACAACACTTTTCTCTGTATAGTTTGTTGAATTTAAGGGATATCATTTGATGATTTTGGACCTGGGTTTTGAATATTATACAAATTTTAACGACTAAAAACATCTTACCCAGTCGATGGATAATTGATTCAATAATCATTTTAATATTTTATATTGTTTGGCTGAAACCCCAATTCTTGGGGTGTGATCATGTGATTATGGGTTAAATTAGTTTAGGGGTATTGCTAATTACATGTTTAAATTATAAATTGAAGTGAGTTTAATCATCAATGGTGGTTTAATTTATGAATTGTAATTGCAAATGCAGTTCTGATTTTGTGTTCTTGGCTTGCACGAAAGAAAATATTTAGAACTATGATTATTGATTAATAATTTGTTTGTATTGGTTCAAGCTGGGCTGAGCTCGATTATTGATTAATAATTTGTTTGTATTGGTTCAAGCTGGGCTGAGCTCGAGAGACTAAATTTTAAACTCAATCCTACACATCTAGATTTAAATAATGGATAAATTAACATGTGTTTGTTCTTCATTGTTATATTTGTTGATGTTTAAAAGATATTAGTTCATTCCGGATAGTTGTTTAAGAGAATATTATGTCCCTTGTAGTCTAGCCTTCTCACAAATATTTAATTGTTTATTAGTAGTTTCAATTACCAATATTTTAAAATTTTCATATATTATTCATATCCTGAGAATCTCTATCCCTATGGTTATTTCAAAGTTTTTTCTGACTGATTTATAGATGATACATTAAAACCAAAAATCCCATCTGACACTGGTTCTACCCTTTTTAATCTTACATGTATTTTTGATAATTTCTATTTCTATGGTTGATTAGACCACATTGTATTTCGTATTTGAACTAGAACACGAACCTCTCTCTCTAGTGTCGTTGGTTGAAGGTTTGTTGTGAAATGGGGATTTTAAATTTATTAAACAAGCTCATGGGTTTCATGCAAACTTCTGGGTTTGTATTTTGGTCGCCCTGCCGAGGCCTCTGTAGAGGGTGAGGATCGATGTGGCAAGCCCGATGCGACCTAAAGTTGTAAATAAACCCAAAAAATATTTTATTATGCAATTTTCGAACATGAGATGTAAGTAAACAACCCTAATTTTTTCTTGAAAATGTTCCATCATTCGTGAGGCTAAAGGTAAGACTTTCACTACCCGAATACATTTTTTGGTATGTCAAAAGTAATCTAATGTGTAATTATCGGTAGTGATAAGGTTTGATCTAGAACTTATGGTGGGAAAAGCGCTAAATTTTATATTAGGATCATGACTATAATCTAGGGATCGTTAGAATTATAAGTTATTGAGTAATTAGTATTTTAAACTGATTTTTGTGTTATTACGATTATTTGTATAGACAAAGAATAAAGGAACTAGTCCAGAAAGAGAAGGATCAATTTTTTTTTACAGTTTTAAGCTTCTTTTGACATAGGTATTTTTTGTAATTCTATTATTGTGCTATGTATGTTGGTTCTTTCTTCATTATGATACATGTTTGTATGTGAATGTTGCATTATTGATCACATCAAATGTAAATGAGGATATATGAATGATGAATGTCCTGAATCATGACTTTACCATATGATTATGAGAATGTACTTTGCGATGTGATTGTATCTTGTTGAATGGATTAGTTGTTGCATTCTGATACTAACTTTGATTAGTTGCTATCTTCCGAAATAAATATGGGATCACTTGCCATGTTTTCGCATAGTCACTGGATTGAGTGTCATGTTCAAGTATGCAAACAATTTTAGTTTTGGTTACATGAGAGGAGCAATGATTTGATATAATTGTGAAAAATGAGAAATGTGAAACTCCACCTTCTGCATAAATGTAATAACATTTCCCAACTAAATCTAGCAAAATGGAAACTAGAAGATAAAAAAGTGAAAAAGATAAATATGTATCTAGTCCCCAAAGGATGAGGATTGACCAGTAATGCTGCTGAACTAAAGATCGGGAATCGATCTATGCATGATTTGACTGCAAAGAACCTTAACCTATATTACAAGAAGATGTACCATAGAGTACGTGTCAGTACTTGGTAGGTAATGAGCATGAGGGATAGACTAAAATTGAAATAACATATAACTAGACTAAGCAATAATATAGTATGAACATGATAAGTATACTGAAATATTGAATATAACTAAAATGGATGCAACGACCAAGTTATAACAAGCGAAGACTAAATACTAAAACCTAGTAGATGCAATAGAGTACACTTAACTGTGGGAGCTACTAATAACTGACCATTACACAACATGAGCTAAATGTGGAGTCTGACATCCAAATATACCCTACCCCGAGATATAGAGGCATCACTGGCGTGATCACTACATGATGCCCACAAGGGAACTTACAACCAACATGGCCTGTTATTCTGGGACTATATGATTTAATGACCCTAGTCCAATTCGGCATTATGGTACCCCCTTTGCATTAAATTATTATCACATCAACACATAACTATATAATATACTCGATAGCTTAAAACTAACATACAAACTAAGAATGCAACATTATTATACTTATAATGATACATTCAAAAATTAAGTCATGTATATCTCAAATAACTAAATTATTTGTCTAACATTTGTAATTCAAGAACTAAAGAACTACATATCAAAGGATTTGAAATTCATGCAAGAAACCACTTAATAACATAATAATCTGATTTAAAAACATTTAAATAACTAATTAATGATATTATGTTGAAGTTCTAGAAACCCTAGGTCAAGTTAATAGTATGGAATCAAGAATATGACTGAAATCTAAGGACCTAATGGGAGAAAGGATCCCACTAGTGAAATACCACATACTTGGTGATGAATTCCACAGATAAATCTTTTAATCTCAAGATGGAACTGATAGAAATCATATCCTGTTCTTGAACTAGGGTTCTGTTGCTTTTTTTCTCTAGGTTCTAAATTTCTAGGTTTTGATGAAATATCTGACTTATAGAAGTTTTTCTTTTGTTTCTAGGCTAAAACTAACAAAAACCACGTTGTTTGGAGTTAAAATGACATAGTTTATGGGTCCAATGAAATATGAAAATATCAAAAGACCCTGGCATTAGTTTCTGACAAAGATGACCATGACCACTTCCACAGACCATAAAAGGAACCACATATCGTGAAAATAGTTTTGGTCTGCACTTCGTATAGGAGTTGGTGGTTTTCAGGTCTTGCCAGGGTCCTTGTGAAGGACCACGGACCGTGCACTTCCTCATGATCCTCACTTGGGATGAGGTCTAGTCTTGGGGACTTACTGGTTAGCCTCATACTAATGCCACCACGACCATTTGTGAGGAGCACGAACCATGAAACTTCCCATGGTCTTTACTTGGACGTGGGGGTCTAAGGGACTGACTAGCGGGGCAACAACCTTGACTGTACGGAAATCACCACCGCCCGTCCTCAAGACCACGGACTCTAGGGTTCCCATGGTTTGATGTATGTGCCTCGTGACTTCCAAGTCATGACCACGGGCACGTTAATGGACTGTGGACCCTATCACGGTCCGTGAACCTTGTCGTGGTTCACTTCTTCAAGTAGTTTTCTGCAAAAAAAATTCTAGGTATGATTTTTAGGTGTTACAATATCTACTCCTTAGGATTATTCATCCTCGAATGATGACTAAACTACAAATGGAGGAGAAATATTCGCAACCCTACCACTAAACAATGCAAACTACTTTCTGAATAATCTAAGTTCCAAGAGAAAATACGCTAAATATGCCAGTGCAACTTAAAGAACACGGTACTAAGACTTATATTATGCATAAATTACTAAAAAAATCAATAAGAACTATTACCTCAAGCTTTAGTGGAATCTAAAGGAAAGAGGTGAGAAACTTGGCCTTCATGGAGTCTTATACTTCTTAAGTAGATCTCTCTAAGGAAAAACTAAGTTATAAAACTTTGAATCAAGCATCATCTATGTTTCTCAATCTCCTAAATTGACAATAAAGAATCTCAAATCATACATACTCATAGGAAAGACTATTATTCATTGCCACACTCTCTAATCGCACTACTGATGTTGGATCACCCACACACTTCTTCAATAATGAAATGTGAAAGACTTGATGCACTGATAATATTGTTGGCAACTCTAAATCGTAAACAACTTTACAAATCTTTTTCGGAATCTTGTAAGGGACTAAATATCTAGGACTAAGCTCCCATTTCTCGCCAAATCTCATCAACACATTCATAGGTAACACTTTGAAGAAAACCCAATCATCGACTTGGAACTCAAGTTCCCTTCCACTTACATCTTCATAACAATTTTGGCGACTCTAGGTTGTCCTATGTGTCTCTCTAATGAGTTGCACTTTCCCAAGAGCTTCATGACCTTAATATACTCCTATCATGGTTGTTTTACCTAGTTCAAACGAACAGTAGGAGATCTACACGTAATCCCATACAATTCCTCATAAGGGATCATTCGAATGTCGAAATTGGTATCTATTGTTGTAGGAGATCTCAATAAGAGGAAGGTGATCATCTAAGCTCCCTTTAAATAGATCCAAAAATCTCTAAACATGTCCTCTAAGGTTGGAATGGTACTATCTGCCTTACCGTCCTTATGTGCATGAAATATTGTTCTATGATTTACATTAGTATAAAGTCTTTTCCTGAAAATTACTTTTAAAATTGAGAGGTAAATTGAGGACCTCTATCCGAAAATATGGAAAAAGGAATCCCATGTAACCTGAGTATCTCATTAATGTAAAGAATGAATGGTGTATTCGTCCAGCGAATATGTAATCTTCACCTTTAAAAGGTATAAAGCCTTAGTAACTCTATAAAGCATTACCATAATAGAGTCATGTTGTCTATAAGTATGAGATAATCCTGTAATGAAATCCATGTGGTAAATTTTACATTTCCAAATAGGAATGATGATCTCTTTATTCATACCTCTTTATTTCTGATGTTCTACATGCTGACAACCGGGGCACATAGGCAAAAGTTCTGCTATGTCCCTTTTCATACCATTCCACCAATAGACTTCCTGCGGATCGCGGTACATCTTATGGACCCTAGATAAATACAGTACCTCAAAATATGGGCTTCTGCAAGGAAATGTTGTCACAACTCCCCAACATTAAGAACACATAGTTGAACCTGATAGTTAAGCACACTATATCCCCATTTGGAGAATACATCAACCATCCGTTGATGGATTGCACCTTTTCAGTTCGAGAAATATCAGATCATTATCTTTACTTTTCTTAATCTCTGCTGCCAGTGAATATTCTGTCTAATTTCAAACATTCAAACCTCTATCTGATATATGATAATAATGCAAACTCCTAGGCGAAAAAGTCTCTGAACCTGTTTTGCTAGTTCCTTTCTTTCTTCCTCAACATGTGTTACATAACCCATAGATAGTCTTCTGATAGCATCTTCTACTTCATTGTCCTTACAAGGATGGTAATGCACACTTATATCATAGTACTTAAGGAACTCAATCCATTTTCCATGGTGAAGATTCAAATCTTTCTGGAAGAACACATATGGAAGGCTCTTATGATTTGTGACCACATCTAGATGAACACTATACAAGTAATGTATCTAAATCTTAAGTACAAACATAACTGATGCAAGCCCGAGCTCATGACTAAGATAGTTTTTCTTATGCACCTTATGTTGCGTATAAGCATAAGTTATAACCTTACCTCGATAAAATCACAGCCTACGCTGACTCCGGAGGCATAGCAATAGATCACATAATTATTTAAACCCTCTAGTAGAGTCAAAACAGTAGTTGAGTTAGTCTACTTTTTAGTTCTATAATTTTCTTCTCATAATAATCTAACCACTGAAACATGACTTTTTTGTAAGTCAAATTAGTCAACATAGAGGTAATGGATGAAAATCCATCAACGAATCTATTGTAATAACCCGCTAGACCTATGAAACTTCTTTTATCTGTACGAGATATAGGTTTGGGACATTTCTCACTAAGTCTATTTTCTTCAATCAAGTAAGATCCCTTTGCTAGAAACAATATGTCCAAGGAAAGCAATGAATTTCAGCCAAAACTCACATTTTCAAAACTAAACGAATAACTGACAGTCTTTGGGAGTTTGTAGAACAACTCTCAAATGATGTGCATGTTCTTCCTCATTCCTAAAGTAAATAAAGACATCATCAATAAAGACAATAGTGAATAAGTTAAAGTAACTTTTAAAGACTCTATTCATAACGTCTTTAAAAGGTGCAGGAGTATTGGTTGGTCCAAATTACATAACTACAAATTCAAAATGGCTATAACGGTTCTGAAGGTTGTTTTTCGAATGTCACTTTTGTGATTGAGTTTATTGTTACTAATTTGAGGTCTATCTTTGTAACATGATTACCGCGCTGAAGTTGGTCAAACAAGTCATCAATCATGGGGATAGGATACTTATTGTTAATGGGGACCTTGATCAACGGCTTATTATCAATGCAAACTTAGAGATAACCACCTTCTTTTTCACGAGCAACACAGGTGTAACCCTGGGTGAAATACTAGGTTTGATGAAACCCTTATCTACAAGGTCTTTGAACTGCTCTTTCAATTTTTTTAAGGTCAGTTTGAGCCATTTTTGAAAGAGGAATAGAAACATAATCGGTTTCTGGAACAGATCAATTCCAAATTTGTTTTCCCTTTCGACAAGAATTCCGTGAATATTTTTTGGAAAAAGTTCTAGAAACTCACTGACTACTAGAACTAACTCAAGAGTTGGGGTTTTCGAGCAAGATTCCTCAACCTAAAGTAGATTATAGACAATAACCTTAGAGATCATTATCTTGGCCTTAACTTGTGAAATAAATTTACCCATAAGCGGTAAGTTACTACCCTTCCATTCTATGATTGGTTCGTCTGTAACTCAAAAAAATTAATCCTAATCTTACAACCAATTGAGGCTTAAAAAGAATGTAATCAATTAATGCCTAGAATGATATAGAAGTCTACAATTTCTAACTCTACAAAATCTGCTAACTTGACTTTCTAAGAGAGCATGACGGGGATTTTTATGTATACTCTCTAGATATAACTGGGTCACCGACTGAAGTAGAGAATGAGAAAGGTTCTGAGAGAGTTTTCAGACTAACATCAACTTGTCTTCTATATAAGGAGTTACAATAGAGAGAGTAGTCCTTTTATCTAACAATGCACAAACATCAAGGTCACAGACTTATAATGTACCAGTGAATACATAACGAGAATCCTCTTAATCCTGGAGAGCCAGGAGAGCGTACAACCTATTTTGGCGTTGACCGCAACCCGAACCAGATGAGTTACCCTGCTTATTGGGGTGACCTTCTAGTGCTGCTGAAGTTGTGGACTGAATTATACCATTGTAACCTCCTTGTCTATTTTTACAAGGAAAATCCCCCAAAATCTAACCGGACTAACAAAACCATCTTTTCTTTACTGCAAGGCATTTGTATGGATGGTTCTTACCGTACTTGGTACAGTTTATGTAAGTCATGATGCCTGAAACACTTCCCCGACATTAATAGCCTGATGCCCTATCTATCTAATCATACATGTTCTTGTAGGATGAAACACTTACTAATGAAGAGGCCAGGGCTAAAAACTTTGTTGACTCTTCGAGCAATCTCCACCACATTATTTCTACTGAGGATACTCATAGTTCCCAGTAAATACTTCTTCTTCTCCTTATCCTTTTTCCTAATCTTATCACCATCAACCAGCTGAACGTTAATCATAAGCCTAGATATGTTCATGTTTTCAAACAACATAGCATTTCTACACTGTTCTTACTAAGTCTAACACTCCATAGAAAACATATTCATTTGAGTCCTAGAATTGGCAACTATATAAGGAGCAAACCTAGAGAGTTGTATAAAATTGAATTAGTACTCTTGTACTGTCATATTACCTTGCCTCATATTCATGAGATCATGAGCTTTTACCTCTCTTAACTCTCTTGGGTACAACCTGTCTAGAAAGATTTCACTGAAGGAAACCCAAGTGATAGGACTGCAAATGTACCCCTGTTCTATTTCCACTAAGTTTACCAGATACAATCCACATCCTTAACTTGGTAATATACTAACTTAACCTGATCATTACCAATTACATGCATAACCTCATAGATCTTCTTGATCTAAGCCAAGGAATTCATAGGATCATTACCACTCTTTAATCCTAAAAAATTGATGGATTAATCCAAAAAAAGATTTGTAGTCTAGGTGCAGCTGACCAAAAATTAGCATTTGCTGAAACCCAAACACGCTGATTGTTCTCATTGGCACACTCTGATCCAACATATGAATGGCATTCTAAAACTGTTCATTCAGGATTTCTTAGCCTAGGACTGGAGGATTTGCTTTTGTGCTCCTTGCATTATCTCTATGAGGAGGAATGATGTTAAATGTAGAATGCTGAGTTAGAATGGGATTAAATCACACCATATGCATGATAAGTGTAACAAACTTTTTTTTTTGCGAAAACACTAAAAAGCCTCCCTCTCATTAGATGTGGTGCACTTTAAACCCATGAAAAGCACTCTACTTAGTCAGGCTCTTCAGACACCTTAGGACACTTAAAGTTTGATCTTATGCAATATTTTTAGGTCCCAAGTCTACCCTTAGACGCAGACACGGGACCCACGACCACAAGTGATTCCAAGCTAACCCTCTTATCACAATCATAACTATATTAAAGATAAACTAAATAATAATATTGTGTGAAAGCTAAATCATAAGATATATGATTAGGAATACTCATATACTAAACTCAAAATATCAATGTTTAGAGCTTGAATACAAAAGAGAAATTAAACTCTAAAACTAAAGTTAGAACTAATTATTTATGAAATAAGCCTCTAAATTGACTAGAAATTCTAGGACATTCCACAACTAAATTAACAAAACTGAAACTAAAAGCCTAAAAAGTGAGAAAGATAAACATGTCACTAGTCCCTGAAGAATGATGACTCACCATTGTGCTGTTGAATTGAAATTCAAGTACGATCTATGTTAGATCTGAATACCTAGGACCTCAGCCTATATCACAGAAGATTTAGCATAGAGTACGCGTCTGTACTTGATAGAAACTGAGCTTGTGGAATAGTGTAAAGATGAAATATCAAATAATTGAACAAAGTAATAATATAATTTTAACATTGGAAGGATATTTAAATATTTAATATAACTAAACTAGATGTGATGACAAAGTTATGAAATGCTGAGACTGAATTATGATACCTCGTCAATGCAATAGTGTTTGGCTAAATTGTGGGAGATACTAATAACCGAAAATAAAACCACATGAGCTAAAAGTGAAGTCTATGTATACGCCTCATTGAGAGGACCCAATATACCCTGATTGAGGTATAGAGGCATGAGTGGTGTGATAAGTAAATGAACCCCACATAGGGAACTTACAACCTCTATGGCAAGTAGTTCTCTGACTACATGGATGATTGACCCTAGTCCAACTCAGTATTATGTTACTACCAATGAATTAAATAATTCATACATTAAGTCTAAATTTATTTATTATACTAAGAAGGTCACAACTGACATGCGAACTAATAGTGCACCACTATTATATTGATACTAACACATTCAAAAAATAAAGCACGTATATAAGAAATAACATAATTATTTGCCTAGCATGTGAAATTCAAGAAATAAAGAATTAAATATCTAAGGATCTAAAATTCATATATAAAACCAAGTAATAACATGATTATCTAATTGTGAACATTTAAATAACTAAAACATGATAATTTATTGAAGTTCTAGAAACCCTAGGGCTAGTTAATAGTAGGTACTCAAAAATCTGATTGATTTTTAGGGACCAAATGGGAAAAAAGAACCCACTTGTGCAATATCACATACCAGGTGACAAATTTCATGAGGAAATCTTTCAATTTTAGGTGGAAACTAATAGAAATATTGTTGCATTCTTGAACTAGGATTTGGTCGCCTCCTTCTTCTCTCAAGGTTCAAATTCCACTACACCGTTTTAGGCCTAAAGCAACTCTATGTCAAGACAACGCTTGTAAAGTGTTGCCTAAATCTTTTAAGGCTACACTTTTAAAGTGTAGCTTTAGCTTTTAGCTTTTGGCCACGATAATATTGGCAACACTTATAAAATGTGCTCTTTAGTAGTATAGATTACTCTTTATAAGTGTTGTCATATAATAATATTATTAACCACACTTATTTATGTAAATGACTACACTTTTAAAGTGACCTATTTTTATAATTATAAAAACAACACTTGTCAAGTGTAGCCTTGTAGTTTTCACTAAAATATATTTCTCCCTCCATTAAATTTAACTTTTCCTCCCAATTTTATTTGACCAAAAAAAAATTCATAAACAATAATAAAAGCTCTCCAACTTTCTGAAAGAGATTCTAGTTGCCCTAGATCTGAAATATTGGAGACATTAAATATGTTTGTTTTTCGTTAGTGGTGGACTCTCCATGTGATAGCTTCACAAGAACTTGCCATATCTCTCTCGTTCCTTCATATACTCATCCATCGTCTTTATAGTCTAAAATTTTGCAACCGGTGCAGCAATTTCAGAACAACATCGTTACTTCATAAATGAGGATTCTTTTTAATCCTTTCCAAGATATTTTTACTACGACAGCTATGCATCTATGGTTCCACCAGTGACCCATTTATTTTCATCTGTTGATTTGAACTCTATCCCTACCTATGAGAAATTCGAATCTACTCCCAAAGTTTAGAGTAAAATAGGTTGCGGGTGTTGTTGTTAGGATTTAAATTTTTTGTCATGTTTAAGAGAAGTGGGTTACCCATAATACTTTGCTTCGAAGGAAGAACATCTTGCTTCATTGACTCTTCTTCAGGTAGGGTTTCGATTTTCCCTCAAATTTTGGCCATTTCTGAATGTTTTTCTTTTCCACAACCTTTTATAATAATGCTTGTGTGGAAGAGGAGTTGTTCTCTTTGTGAATTTCTTTGGAGAATTAAAATTTCGAGTTAATTTTCTTCCATATATTTGATATGTTTTGACAAATTTTTATATGATTTTTCAGTAATTTCTGTTTCAACTAGTTTCTATTTGAAGGATTGAAACTTAAATTAAGAACCAGCAATTTTATTTCGAGGTTTTGTCATATCTATATAGTGCAATAAAGTTTTTTTTTCTTCTTATGAACCTTCCTGGGAGAGCTTTGTCAATTTTTCTTTCATTAGTTTATACATTTACAAAATTGGAACTTAAATTAAGAATCGATAGTTTTAATCTAGGTCTGCTCGTTTCTATGTAGTTTAATACAGTTTGTTTTTTTCTTGTTATGAACCTTCCTTGAGGAGCTTTGTCAAAAAGCATAGAGCAGCCAAAATGTGTCTAGCCCATATTGAAAAATGTTAAAATTGTTAGTACTTTAGGACATTTTTTAGAACAGTCAATAGTTAGTACTACAGGACATTCTTTGAACTTCTTTCATCAATTTATTTAGTGGTTGAGATTATGGAATTCTGGTGTTTCTCTAGTTTGCTTTCATTTTGTGATATTCAGGTTAATGAGCTGTTGAGAACTCTAAAAAGATCAGTTATATTCTCTTTCCCCAATTCTTATAGAAAGGTTTATTTAGTTTTCAAGAGACTTAGAGAGATAGTGTGCACCTTTTTAATATAGTTGGAGAACATTTTCTGTTGCTCTACTCTATTCAATATTTTTATCTTGAAAGGTTTACTATCTTTTTAATCAATTTTTTATGACAACTTACTATAAGGGCTACTAAATGAACAGGTTGAGCTAAAATTATGTTAGTTGAATGAGTTAAATCAACAAATGAGCGTGTGGTAACCCTAAAAGCTCATCCGATATTTGGATGGTATTCGATGGTGACTTGATACGCAATGTGGCATAAATTTACCTAACACGCGCATGGTTTTTGTTTAGTATACTTTCGTTGACAGATGTATTGTCCATAATAATTATATGCCTTCTGTTTTTCATTTATGTATGGCATCTAACAATCTTCAAAGTAGTAGAAAAAGATAAATAGTAACACATAGAGTGAATAAGGTTTTGCCTACTAATCTCAGAGAAAGAAAGTTCGGTTTCACTAGGTCACAGCCAAGTCAAGCTATGGTTCTTGGAGGGCCTTCAGTCCGTTTCTCATTACAGTTGGTAGGAACAACAAGTGGTTTTCTATTTGTGCGTTTAGTTTGAACAATATATGATTGTTTTGTTGTGTGAAGGGATAAGTTTACTTCCTATTTATAGCAATAGAAACAGTTGACAGGTTGTGATAACAGAAACTTTGGTTTCTTTTCTCTCTAATATGATCCCAACAAGATGAGAGTGAATTGTCCATTTGCATTGGATTTCCAGATTGGTTGATCATAAACCATGGGCTTGTAGTTAATTTGACTTGCAATAAAAGTCGAAACTTCAAGCTTTTTATACACAAACTTTTTCTGCCTTTCATCTTTTTGATAATTATAGATTATTTATGGTGCATTGAAAAGTTTATTAGCATATTAAGGTGCAATTTTTTTGTTTTGAAAGTCACCTGGCATTCAAATACTATTATGGATATGTGGGTTAATTTCTTACTTTATTCTTACAGTTTAGTACTGCTACTATTTATGATGCAGGATTCTCCTTGTGCTGCTCAGACTTCAGATTCAGCTTTCAACTCTTGAAACTAGAACTAGTGGGACACGACCACCTAGTGAAGTTCAAGGAAGATGTTACAACCATCGTTCAATCATGACAATTGCATTCTAGTTTATTTTTTAGAATAAATATCGAGAAAATATTGCTGCTATGGCTCGTAAATATGTATGAAGCATTGTCGGCTCTGTTCAGAAGTTGCTAAAGCTATTGCACCCTCTCAACTCTGCTCGCAGTTGACACCAAAATCTTTCTCTTGGTCACTGTAAACTGTCACTTTGGGGGATGAATTTGCAGTAACTCTATGTATGGGTTCTAACTTCTAAGTTATTTGCAACAGTAATTCATAGTTATCTAAGTTTTGTACCACCAATTTGTGAACTTGTGATTCCTAATGTATGCCGATAAATATCTTCGTGTGTGTAGCATAGTATGAATGAAAGGTTATCGATTTATTTTCAAAACTGAGGCCAATCTGATTCATTTGCACCCTTCTATTAAGAAAAGTGGAACAACCCATCCATTAACTCGTAACCTGATGTACTCATGGAACACTATTAACATTTTCCCTAGTTTCTGTACCTGGTTTTATTGATTTAATGTATTTCAGAAATCAAACTGGTGGAGAAATGCTACAGGTGAATTCTCAAGCTACCGGTGATGATGTTCTGAAGTAATTATACCATCATACTGATTCAATAATATGTTGCACCGTCAAAATGAATGTCAGTTTTGGCATGTTGTTGTTGCAGGATGAATTGGAGGCAGAACTTGAACAATTAGAAGAGTAGCTACTTCAATCAGTAGCTACTGTTGCTGCTGCTCCAGTCCATGTTCCTGCAGGGAAGCAGCCTATTTGGCCCATTCTTTAGAGCTATACAGGTGAAGAACATGAGCTTGGTGCGTTGCAAGTAGAAATGGCTCTTTGAGCTAGTATGCCTATGACTTTTAACTAGAAACTTACTGATTGGTTAAACGTGAGGTCCTGTGTTTGAAAGATTCCACCAGAAAAGATGTAAACATTATTTGATATGAATTGTTGGAGTCCTTGCTTCCATTTGCGTATTCTATATCTAGTAGTATTTACAATCATTTGGTTTAGATTATTTTGATGAAACTACCAGTATAAAATTGCTATATATGTTCCTTTATTGGTTTATGATCATATTTGTTTTTCTGCAGGCGTTATCACAGGTAGCTTACATATAGAGACTGCTCGTACGCATGTCAGAAAAATACTTAAAATGCTTTCACATTTCTCCTTTCTATGGAAATTCATTTTTGTTGTTGTACTCGTTATAAAACATATGGATTGAGAACATTTGCAGGTTGCGTGGAACATATTGCAGCTACCATAAGCAGGTAACCAATTTATTCTATATTAAGTCTGCTTGGTTGCTCGCTCCGACCTCTTCATGTTCTCTTTAACTGAAACTTGATTTATTAGTGAAAGAAAATAACAAACTGATTGTTGTAATGTTAGTTGTTCCTTTAGAAAACATATGAGAAATGATCTTCGAGCATTAGGGCTCAACTCAAAGGCGGGTGAGTGCTTAACTTATCAACCTCTTAAACAAAGTAATTTTTATAATGACGACGATACAGAGGATGAAAACAATGAACATGGTTTCCTTCTAATGGTTGATTTGTTGATCGTGATTTATTTCTAAGTTTTAATTTTATTTTGAATGTGTAGGAAAGTGTTGGCAATTCATTCGATTGATTGAGGTAGATGATGAAGATCTTTTGAACTATTGTAGAAGTTTTAATATATTATACTTAGTTTTGTGAAATTTATTGGTAGTACGTAAATTATTGCTATATAGGTATGTCTAGTACAAGACAAATTGTTTTTTATTTAATGTTTATTGCAGATCTGTACATTTATTAGTTATTTTAATGCATATTTAATGTGAAACAATATTCTCATGTTTCAATTACAAACTTTTGGCATCTAAATATTTTTATTGAAATAACATTGCAACCCTTCAAAGGTGTTGTCAAAGGGACGCTAATTGTGTAGCTTATTAAATAGATATTTTCCTGTATATTGGCAAAGACTACACTTCAAATTGTTGTTGTTGATAAGCTAGGAAATGCCACACTATAGAAGTCTTGCCAATAAAGAAGCAAAGGCTACGCTTAAAAGTGTAGTTGTAGGAGATAGAAATGTTGCTATAAGAGGGAATGCAAAGCGTGGCCTTATCACATTTTAGGCCACACTTTTCAAGTGTAGCTGATAAGACAACACTTGGAAAGCGTGGCCTAACGTCTAAGGTAACGCTGCTTTATGCAACCCCCATAAAAGTGTAGCCTTAAGTCGAAAAATGTGGCCTTTGATCAAAGGCTACACTTTTTGATAGTTTAGGCCACACATTTCTAGTGTAGTTGAAGGCTTAAAATGATGTAGTGTTCCCCATGTTTTGATGAAATATCTGACATATATAAGTTCTTGTTAGTTTTCTAGGACAAAATTAACTAAATTAAGTTGTATATAGTTAAAATGATGCAATTTAGGGGTCTAATAAAGTACCAGAACACCAAAAAACCTTTGAATTAAGTTGTAGACGGAGTTTACCATGACCATTTACAAAGATAGTCAAATGAACCACAGATCATGAAGATGGTTGTAGTCGGCACTTGATCTAGGGGTTTTTGATTCTCAAGTATAGCCTAGGAGCCCCTACTATGACATATATTATTTTAGCAGCTGTGGATTTTTATGGTCCTCACTTAGGATTATGGTCAAAAGGCTAGTTTACGAAGCCTACTAGTTAGCATCCTACAGATGACACCATAACTCATTGTGAGGTACACCGACCGTGAAGGACCTCATGGTCTTCTCTTGGGTGTGGGAGTTCAAGGGACTGTCTTAGGGGCTACTACCTCAACACTAAGGGTGTCAACACGGCCCATCATCAAGACCACTGACCATAAAGTTTCTCATATTTGATATTTGGTCCTACTGACTTCAAATTTATGACAAGGGGCAGGGTAATAGAACGTGGACCGTATCATCAAACGTGAATTGTGGATGACTTGACATTTCCTATTCGAATTGACCGATTGAATCTGGTATATTTTCCACATTCATAGGAGTGAATTTATGTTTCCTCTTGTGAATATGATTTTGTTGGGAATTTTTATAATATACATCCTAGTTCCTATTTAGACATTTTTCATTTATGGAATGTTAGCCCCTATTTGGAAAGTGTCGAGGAAACTTTCTACTCATCAGTCGGGTATAGAACTAATGGGAGATGCTTGGTTACGATTTCGAATCCGTTATTATATGTTTACTCTAGTTTTTGTTGTTTTTGATGTAGAAACGGGTTTTCTTTAACCATGGGAGGTTCAGTGCTTCTGGTAGATTTTTGTAATCTTTTCTAGGTCTGGTTTTTGAGGTGTTACATAACCATTCTTGATTAGACTTTGGTTCATTGTTATATGTTTTTTTTCATTTACATTAAGGTTCTAGGAATTTCTTTTGAAATGTTAGTTTATTATTATTAGACTTTTGTTTGGATTTTATGGGAAGTCTAATTCTTTCCCCAGTATTTAACTTGCTCCTATCACTTACATGGTTTAGTATTTTGATTAATTTTATGTATGTATTGTAGTTATGGTTCTCCCACCAAAGGTCCAATAACGATGGTTTTGGTCTTGACAATGTCGTAACTCACATGATCTCAATTTCAGTATAAGCTAATTTCCCACCAACTAATAATTAACTACGGTTACTTAAACATGCATTGCATATGCATTCAAAGGATTTAAAGATTAATTAAACATTAATGTACCTCAATTTATGATTTATGTTTTCGCTTGGTCAATTTCATGTAATTAATTAAAATGTCATTTTTAGCATGATTTGAATGTTTTGTGCATGGCTATCATACTTCATACATTATTTTTTTTACTAATGCATACTCTTGGTTACATTTTCCCCAAATATTAGGTTATGATATTCATGGTACTCAATCTCGTGATTAGTTGGTTATTTTTTATTCTCATGATTTTGTGAGTTCTCATCTTTCGAAGATAGAATTTCATTACTTTACTTTCTTTCATTTATCTCTCTTTTCGAAATGATGTACGCGCTAGGGTCAATTTCTTTCTATTGTATTAATGGTTACGAACAGACATGTGCTTAGACTTCTGCTTTTGTTCTATAAAATATTTTGAACATCGAATATTGTTTTACTTTTATTGTTCTATTTCTTATGTTATGGGAGCTAAGTGTCTTCTATGAAGTCCTTCGAGAATAGAAACTACCAGTTGGTCCTGACAATCTAAGTAGTTGTCTAAGGGTCTAGCGAAGAATATGGACTCTGTATCCTCATCTAACTGGGACTTTAGGTTGTGTATGGTATTGTAGATTTGCAAACGAAAGTCCTTTTAGTACTGGATGTAGTAATGACCCTCCATGCCATTTTCTTTGTTTTAAAATTTTATCAGCATTTAGATATTTCCCGTAGTGACCACAACTCATTTATGAATTGTTGGGACTAACATGTCATTCGTCGGGTTGTTCGTTTAGCCTTTGAAACGTGAACATATTACTTCAATTAAAAGTCAGAAAAATGGCCTCGGAATGCAATTCTGAAGGTCTCACCACCTCCGAAAGGGCCATTTTAGGCTAGGGGCATGGTAGGTTTGGGCCGTGAGACTTCTTGTATTATTTTCTATCATTAAGCTTTTTAACTTTGAAGCTTAATGATTGGTCCTCAATTTGGACCTATTTAGGGCTACATTTAGATAGAAATAGTGTTTATAAATGCATATTTTGTCTCAATTACTGACGAATAACTTTGTCTTTTATCTATTTAGAGTTTTATGCAAATCATGGGCACTACTTTAAAAAAATAAGCAAAAAGGATAAATAGAACGAATAAATAAAGTCCTGAGGAATCACTGATAGGTATGAATATGTCCTTTTGTTCCAATGTGATGAGCCCCGAAGAAAAGGTTCAAATAGGTGGTAAAGAGGAACAGTCCGCATATCACAGAGCAGATCCGCGAAGTAGTACTAAATCGCCCGATGATGTAAACAAGAAGATGTAGGACTAAGCACAAAATTGTGATGAAGTTATCACAACATTGAATTGCAAATTTGAAAGGTGATTCCGACTAACTACTCTGAGTGATCCGGTGCGGCACAAATCCTTGAAAACTATAAATACTGGTTGAGATTTTTGCATTTGAAATCAAATTGTTATTGGTTTTATCGAATTTTATAGAGTTTTATCAACATTTTAAATTTTGAAGTTTTATCTTTGATCTCTACTTTTGGAGAGGGTTTTAGAAGAACTTGAATATTGAATGGGTTTCATCTCCAAGGATTTGGGACTCTTCGATACTTCACTCTTTTCTTATAACAATTTAAATCTTCATACCTTTTAGAATTCAAACTCATTTTAGTATAAATTTCTATATATTGTATTTGTCATGCTAAAACCCCAATTCTTGGAGTATGATTTTTGTATGTGGGTAAAATTAGTTGTTGCGTCTTGCTTGCTGATAGTTTATTTGTAGTTTAAATGTGATTTTATTTAGTAGTTGGGATGAATTTAATGAAGATGTAGTTGCAAATGTAATGCCATCTACTTGTTTTCGGCTTTCGAGAGAGAGAAAGAGAATCAAACTAAGACTACTAAATTGATGGTCGGTGGGAGTTGGTCGACATGAGTTTCACCTTGAGAGAGTGAACCCTAGTCTCATTCCCAAACACTCAGCTCAAGAGTGTGAGTGGGCTAAGGTGGAGGTTTTTCTTCATCCAGTAAGTGGGTGTCAAAGGGGAACCCATTTGGAACGGGGTAAGTTGCTTTAGAAAAATCTTATCCCCCTTAAATTCTATTATAGTCATAAGTTTACTATGAATCTCTATAAAAGCATGTACCAATTAATCTCGTTTATCCTATATTCCTATTAAATCCAAATAATCCCTCTCTCATTAATTAGCACTCATTGTTAATTTTGCTACTTTTTTACTTTCTTCTGACAAAAAACCCATTTTATAATTTAAACTTGCGTCACTCCTTTTGGAATTAATATGTTTTTATTCGATAATGTCTTTAGCTATGATAATTAGAACAAAATTTTACTTTTCTATTAATTATAAAAAACAACTCCTTGTGGAAATGACCACAACTCCTGGTTGGGTAACTATACTACATTATAATCATTGAGACTTACATTTGAAGTCGTGTCTTCGATGACATCACCAATCACTTAAGCCAACGGTTGAGTTTCTCAACATTCTTTTTCAAATATGCTCGATTGAAAACTATGTCAGTGTGATTACCTCTGGATTGTCATGTTTTTTTTTAAAAAAAAATACATCTCTTGTGGTTTCCTAGGCTTTCGGCCTCATTTTGAACCTTCTTGTTGTTTTTAATGCAAAATAGAACTTGGGTATGGGACCCAATTTTCAATGTAATCACCTTGGGTGGATGTTTCAATTGTTTTAATGAATCTAGAATATGGAATATTGTTGATACCATATATTGTTTAAAATTATTGGGTCCTTTACAAAAAACAAGGGTTCGTTCGGAGACTTCGAAAAAAATCAAATTATGGTGTTGCTTGTGCGGACCTTTAGGTAAAAGAATTCTGACTTGTAGAGACCATATTTCTGCCCTGAAGGGGATGCTCAATTCTTTTAATGTTGAGTTACTTGTGTTTTGTTGCATGGACAGTTGTTGCCCATTTTTGAGATCAGATTATGTTAGTTTTTTAGGTACTAGTTCTTTGGATATTTAGAAACTTTTAACACAGTCAATTTTGGAATTCCCACATTCGCATTTTGACTCCATTTTGGGTCCTTTTCCAGTTGTTGCAATTTTAGTGTCAAGATGTGTATAATGACTTTGTGATTGTCAATTTGATAGTTTATCAATTCTTACAGACATTTTGGATGTTGAAATATTGTATGTGGTTTATTAAGGCGTTCACGTTAGCTTATGAGGTAGTCTTCAGTCTACTTCTTTTATTGAGTTTCTTAGGTCATGCCTATATTTCTAATAATTTTGGACTATGTTGCGGGGAATTTATCTTTCTTCTTGTTATGTCAACATATATTGATTTTTTGGAACCTTGAGCTTATTGTAGGTGTTATAATTCTTACTTTAGGTTGTAGCTTCGTTTGTGGCTTATATAATCTTTCTTATCCTTGGTAGGACTTATTTGTGGTGGCTCTACACTTGGATGGACGTCCGATTCTTTGGATTGTATTATATTGTCTCGTAGCTATGATTTGCTACCTTTAGGACTTATTTTGGGTCATTCTTTTTGTGTTGATGCTTTTGACCTTGGTTAATTCGTTGTAGTTGTGGGTCGGTCCTAGATTTGCTCACCCTAGGACTTGAGTGGTGTGATTGGAGCACATTATCATCTATAGGGTTTGCTCCCCCGTTAATGATTTGAAATCTTTTCTTGATACCTTTGCTTGTTAATTAGCAGTGGGCATGTTGTACCCTATTGAGCTTATCATTATTCTCCTGGGCCTGAGGCCATATGTGAGGACCATTTGAATCCCAAATTAGTACTCTTTTCTTTGGCAATGTGGTTGCGTTGGTTGTATAAATATTTTTTTTAATTGCCTTGTTTTATTGCTTGTGATTGCATTCATTACATTGTTTGCTTATTCTCACAGATTTTTTTCTATGATCCTGGCCCATGCATTAACATATTTGTCATTTGTGATGATATTCTGTTTTCCTTGATTGTTATATTAAATTTTTTTTAACGGGAGTCATACCACACATATCGATTAAGTTACTAATTTTTGAGATTACAAAAGTTAGGTGTGTGATCCTTTATATACTTGAGATATTAGAGGCATATGGGTAGTGTTGAGTTTTCATTTAACAAAACGGCGTGTCGAATCCCTCATGCAAGCTTTTGCTCTTGTGTTTCCACCCCTTTATTCCTATGCATTTCCTATCACTAGTATATGTTTTTGTTCTTTGTGCCGTTTGGTTTATGTGGGTCGATTGGGTTGTTTTTGTTGTTTGTACCTTTTTGGTTTTATGGGTTCGGTTGGGATATTTTTTGACTATATATTATTCTCTACTATTATTTTATTGTTACCTAGTAGGTTTTAACTTTAGAATTGTAGTTTTGGGCTCTCCGGTAGAGTTGATATCGTAGTTTCTTGCAATTAGGTTGTTGTCTTGCGATCTAGGTGTTTTCTTGAATCGACTTCTCACCCTTTGTTCTATTTTTTATTTCATGGACACTTTAGCATCTCCTTTTAATTACTTAAGCTATGCTTTCCTTATTACTTATTATTAATATGTGTTTTATCTTTAGAGCTCAGTGAGTCGTTGCTTGTTGATTACCATTTATTGTTACTCATACTACATTGATGCCCCCTACAGATCTAAGCTTGAGTTATCACTATTGACATGGAGTCATGCGGATCATCTTAGACTTCTTGGAGACTTGGGTGAGCTATGTTAGCGCTCGGAGTTGCCAATTTCCATCACTTTTTTATGGTAGGCTTGGTCTTTATAGTGTATTTAGAGACAACATGTGTTTTTTTTGTATTTGTAGAAGCCTTGTACACTTATTTTTTATTAGATGCTAAACTTCTGACTGATGCTAGGTCTTGGGATGGTAACTATGTTGTTTTTTTGTTGATTATCATTTTTTTCGCTTACTATATGATTTTTCTTTTATTATTGATTTCTGCTTTGTAGCTCATTGCTTATGGTCCACGAAAAGGGCTAAGCGTACATATCGATGAGATTTAATAGTTGCTATAATGACATCAGAAATTTGATTGTGACAAATAAGGGAAAATTTGACGTATTTTAGCCATATCTTTTTTGTTAACTAATTGGTGAGTCCAGATACTTAATGTTCGAAATATTAGTCGTCTTCATTCTAGTTAATTTGTTGAGCCAATTTTTATTGCTCAATGTTTAGAATTCATGAATTTTTCTTATAAAGTGTGTTTCCCTTATTTCACTCGGGTAGAAAGGTGATCACATGTATTATGAGCTTTGCTTCACCGATTGATTCTATTTTAGTTGAAGCTGTTTTTGAAATTTCATATTGCTAAATAAATTAAATTCTTAACAATAATTGATATCCTGGAAAGGTTGAGGTATAATCTCACTGGAGAGACGTGAATATATAAGAAAACTTAAATTAGTCATATAACTTCTGATGTATGAAGATAGTAATCACAAGAAAAGCAAATGCTAAATATACAATTGGCTCTGATAAAATTAAAAGTATAGGAACAACTTTCAATAAGTCCTTGAACAAACTACTAGAAAATTTATAAGTAGAATCAATTTTCTTTAAATAATGCATACTATAATTCTGATCACAACATTGTTTGCATTGCCTTCATCGTTATATATAGACTAGTTCAGGACACATACGTCGCATGTATGTCCTAATTCTTCTAGCATATATGTTCTAAAAAAAATAGATTATTCAACATGTGCAGAAAGAGTAATATAAATTGGAAGCAAGAATGCCAAATTC